>NC_133354.1:26952187-27252187 GCF_030506205.2 Paramisgurnus dabryanus
TTGCTTGTAAAATAAAAACCGATCAATGGTCAAGGATCTGGGCTAGTAAATAAAAACAGTCATGTGGCAAAAAACGGTGGGTTCTATCCGACACCTGAGGTGCAAAGCGCATAACCCCACATCCCAATTACTCATCGAGGGTCCTAATGCTATGTATAGAGTAGGGTTATATCCTGTAATATCTGACACCCAACCACGCACTTACCCACCCGGACGCTTGCACCCACACTGAAAGCCATATCATTCCTTTCAGTTCATTGACCTCCTCTCCTCTGTTCTTTCCCCTCTTCTATCCCTCTTCCCCATCACAGACAGGCATTGTGAAGACGTGCCCGGCAATTAAAGGCAGCCTGGCGCCGGGGCTAATGAGATTCCAGAGCCACACTCCCTCTCCTCAACACCTCGCCAAGGTTATCGGCTGGAGCTCGCTAGCCCCACGCGCCGCTCCCAGCGGACCCCGGTAGAGCGGCTCTTCACAGAGGCCGAGCTACAGCGAGAGCAGAGATAATGTTAACTCCTGAAATTCATTTGCTCTGCGAGGGAAAAGCTCACGCGAGGGAGACAGACGGAGCGCGAACGGAAGGGAGAGGAATAGACGGAGCTGCCTCATTAGTGTTTCAGTCACAGCATCCGTTTCTGCTCACACCAGGCTTACATACTGAGGAGAAAAGCTGCAATGGAAAATCACCTCACCTCTGACAAGTGCTGTTCACCAGGCACACACCGAACAACAATAGTGTCTTACAGAGAGGCCCTACACCTCTCTCTCTCTCTCTCTCTCTCTCTCTCTCTCTCTCTCTCTCTATCCTATTCTCTTAACGCATGCCGCTCTCTCTTTTAACCACTTATAAATAATGGATATAGTTTGAGAAAATGTGGGTTTAAAATTTTCTAATAATATGTAATATAAATGAAACCCTGATTAATGTGATTAAAATGTCTGATTTGCCATATCCTTTAGTATATTAAAAAACAGTAATCATGATTTTTTTTAAGAATACTTGACAAGACACTTCTTTAAAAAAAAGTGCTTCATCTTACTGTGCATTCAGACCGCCACCGGCGAGAGCGTCAATCTCTGGCTTCCCTGACAACGACGCTAAAGAAAAGTTGTAGTGGACGCTCTGACGCTCGAATGCATTCTCTGAACTCCTCTCAGGCGGAGGTTTCCGCCTTCCGATTGGTTGCCGGTGAACATTTCCGCCTTCTGATTGGTTGCCGCCGAACCGGGTCATATCTCATTACCATAAAGTTGAGCTGATTTCAACTCTCCTCGACGCTCACGCTGTACATGACGCGCCGCGCCGCTGCTCGCCGGAGTTCACCGCCGGCTCTCATTGAAAATGAATGACTTCCGGCCACTTTGACGCTCTCGCCGGTGGCGGTCTGAATGCACAGTTACTCCTTCTTTCATTAAGTTTAGGGGCAGATCTACTAACAGCTTGCGCTAGTGCAAACCACCATTTTATCGTTTAATAATGACTGTCGGGATTTACTAAAGACAAGCAGTGGATAATTAGCGCTAAACAGGTGTGGTCTAGTTATTTTTGCGACTGACCTTGTTGCATATACATTTCTAGAAGCTTCCCTTTCAGAAGCAAACGTTATGAGAGGAGATTATTTAAATGATAAAATGAGCTGTCCAAAATTTAAATGATTTTTATGTGATAATCCCAATTTAAATGATTCCTAAAATGATTAAATGATTTAACCCAAAATGCTGGGATTTTTAACCCTTGTTGGGTCAATATGAACATTTTCTGGGGTAACTTAACACAATGCCTGGGTTTGTCTTTTTCTGACCTAACGATAAAAATAGCCCAGCATTTATTAGAGTGAACAATGAAAAACAACTTTTAATGTTTAAATATAGACATTTCTTTAACACACAAAACGCTTAGGTTACTCACGTAACCCCGGTTCCCTGAAATAACGGGAACGAAGCATTGCGTCAGTTAGCTGACGCTATGGGGGAAACTCCTGTTTACTCCGTGACTGAAGCCTATTGGTTAACGTCTGTACAATGACGTTTGAACCCGCGCGCGGGAGGAACGCGTCCCTATATAAGCGCGGTTCAATCGTCAGGAGCTCATTATATTCGACTGAAGCGCGCAGCCGAATAACACTCGCTGCGTAGACGTTTGTAGCACGGCAAGAGACGCAATGCTTCGTTCCCGTTATTTCAGGGAACCGGGGTTACGTGAGTAACCTAAGCGTTCCCTTTCAATACGGTTCACTTCGCATTGCGTCAGTTAGCTGACGCTATGGGGGAACGTAATCCCATCACGCCGTGCATACACAACGTACTGAAGTGCCTTACCGGAGAGACACCGCGTGTGGCCCTATACCCGGCATATTCACAGCTTTAAAAGCAAATGTGTAAGCACCATATAAATTGTTGACGCGCACACGGTGGGGTTTTAAACGCACCGGGGGCACATAACATAGCACAAGACGGCGAGGTACCGAGCGCGCCGCGGCTGTGCGAGATAAGTAAATTCAGAGTCACATTGGTGAGCTCGCTGAGCGCACCGTGGTGTACACATAAAACGCATGAGCGTGCATGATTGAGCCGAGAGAACCTGCGCTCGTAGGGCAGGGACGTCTAAGCTGTACAATCTGACAACGTAGACGGCGAAGACCAGCCGGCCGCGTAGCAGATATCAAATATAGATATAGATACCCCTGTAGACCAAGTTCATGAAGAAGCCAAACTCGAACAGAGTGGGCTCTATATAGAGGGGCGTGAGCCAGTGCGATGGTTTCAACGATCCATCTAAATAACCACTGTTAGCAACAGACATACGTAGTGAGTGATCTGCGCAGCTCACGAACGGCCGATCTGACTATAATATGCGGCAGAACGGTTCGTAGCGTGGGATTATACAGATACCACAATAGTGTGAACCCAGGTGCACCCTCGAGCGCATCGGGATGCATATAGGTAGTATTATAGTGCACAGATCGGTGAGCTTTCCAAGCGCGCCGTAAATGTGTATTGACTATAAATTGCACGGGCACAGGTGAACACTTGAATACATCGTGAATGCATATAGATGAATCAGAGTGTTATAATGCACAGGCCGGCAAGATTCTCGAGCGCGCCGTCATGTGTTCTGATAATAAATTGTGCGCACACGGGTGAACTCTTCAGTGCACCGTGAATGCGTATAGATAAATCAGTGCACAGAACGCGCCGTGAATGTGTACAGATATGATTGATGAACGTAACGGTGGGCACCCAACGCACCGTGAACGTACACAGATGAACAACAATGTATGTGTCACAAAGCATAACACAGCTGTGTATACAGGTGAGCTTTCCCAAGCGCATCTTATTGTATACCAAAATGTTATAGCGTGTACATGTGAGCTTCTCTAAGCGCACGGTGGACGCATATAATTAAAAACCATATCGTGCATACAGGTGAGCTAATGGGCGCACCTTTAATGCAACAAACCTCAGTAGTGCGCGAAGCAGGGATGTCGAAGCTGTAAACTGACAACGTGGACGGCGGGGACCAGCCGGCCGTGTCACAATTGTCAATGAGAAACCTCTAAGACCATGCCCATGCTCTAAGACAAGTGAGCATAATTGTCACGGGAGGTGATAACGTCAACGATCCATAAATAGCCTGTATTGACAGGTGCTCTAGTGAGTGATCTGTGACGCAGATGAACAGCTGATCGTCTGATGTACGTCAGACGTATGTGTCATACAGGACCTTGGACAGTTCCAGAGCGCTGTGCCTCGGGCACCGTCCGCATCTGAGAAATGACAGGCTTATGAATAAAGTGAATGGCCAGCCGTAAAAGCATGGTTCGCTGTTACCGCCGCCGTCCGCATCTGAGAGATGACAGGCTTGTGAATTAAATGAATGGTCGGTCGTAAAAGCGTGGTTCGCTGTTATCACGGCCACATAGATATAGGTAGGGGAGAGAGCCGCCGTGCCTCTGTAGTGAGGAGAAAAGTGTTCCACCGGCGATTCGCGGGGGGTTTTGACTTTCAAATGTCACTAGACAGAATGGATCAGACTTTGCATAAGGACGCCTCGTGAAAGGGGTCCTAGCAGCTTGTGTCAATGTGTCATAAGGCACGTAATGTAGGTCGTGTCCCACGGATGCCATCTCCGCACGCCCATCGTAATGGGTTAATATTGGTAGTTAAGCATGAGATGCGTATCACTCTGATTGAACATAGCTTATAAAGCGATGCAATGAGTTTATAAAGGAGATGACTCGTCAGCTTGTTCAGGGGGCGAGATCTCAGTCTGGTTCGGTAAATAATGAAACCACCGTAGATTGCCCGACCGCATTATCACAATAACACGGTCGAGAGTGCTGCAGTGCTAAATCATCCTCTTAATGTACCGTATTCACAGTACAAGGTGATTTATATGAGACAAACGGCGTTCCACGCGCCGAAGGCTGATTGCCGTCGTAAAGCGTGTTTAACCCACAGCAAATGCTGGGCTAGCTCGTAATGACAGCACTTCATGCAGCCGTGTGTAACTTAAGCAAGCTTCCCGGCCGTCAGCTCGGGGCGGGACCTTTGCTTAGTCAAACTGAAGTGGACTTATGAACAGAATGCCACGATATTCAGCTTTCTGAGGCTCGTTAGAGGGGTACGTGTGCCCGTCTTAAACGAGATGCCGCGCGCGTCTGACTGTGCGCGCGCTTTAAGCTTTGAAACTTATTGTGGCGGGTAGCAAGCTCACTTGAGGTTGATATTACCCTTAATATCTCCGAGTATTGGAGCGGAGGTGTGAGCGTCTTCGGATCCGCTAATATAAATCAGCTATATGGCCGAAAAACGTCATAAACCGCTTGGCTGTAAGCCTTTGAGTGGCCGTCCGGAGAGGGCGCGATTCAAACGCTTGGAGCCATGCAAAAGTCTGAGGCTGTCCTTCCTCTAGGAAGAGAGAATAACAGCCGTAAGACCGTGCTCGTTTGCGCCATCAGCATCGTAGCGGAGAAACTGAGGTGGGCTGCGAGCGAATTTGGCAGAAAGGTGTTAGAGACACCGTACAGTCGTGGGGTGTCAATACACAGTATATGGCCAAACCGGGGTTTTTTCGGCTAGCGTCGATAGAATTATGGACAGCGGGCCGTGTGTGCGTATTACTGATTGCTTGTCAGTAAGGCGATAAAGTGTTTAGAGACACCGTACAACCGTGGGTGTCAAAACACAGTATAGTAAGCACGGAAATTACTCTTTTTAGAGGAATTAAATACCGTTCGCCACTATAGTGAGGTCGCATAGCCGACAGTATTACACAGTATGTTTGGATAAACAGCACACAGAAAACATTTCAGGGCAGTCCAGCCGAGGCGCGACATAACCCCTTTTCTCCCAGACAGTTTCGTTCTCTGTTGATGCAGCTGTGCTGCGGAGACCAGAGCTCAGCCGTTCAGGTGCACAAGCCTCAGTAGTGACGGTGACCGAACGGCTCACGGAGCAGGGTAGTATGTCTAGGTGGTTTAATGTCAGACTGAACCCATCGCAGAGAGGAAGTCTGCCGTGAGGCCCGCGGTTTTGCCGTTTATTAAAAGGGCAGAAAAACCGGGTATATATATATAAGAATGTACCAATATTCAGCGCACTGATATAGGACGGGACTGAATAAAGGGAGGTATTCGGGCCTCAGTATATTATAAACAAATTCGTTCTGCCTCTGATTCCATCTAAACCAGAGAGAAATTACCAGGCAGACAAAGAATGAGCTATCTGAAGTGAGCTCGGCTCAGGCCAGTAAAGCTCTATAATAAGTGTTTTAGCGCTCCAATAGAGGCGTGTCCGCCTTATCGAGCAGACGAATGAGATCGTGCCGCTCCAGGAGGGGAGGGGCATGAAGCTCTCTTATAATGAGTGTTCTTGGTGCTCCAATAGCGGCGAATCGGCCCTATCGAGCAGACGAATGAGATCGCGCCGCTCCAGGAGGGGAGGGGCATGAAGCTCTGTAATCGTTGAACACTGGACAGCTGCATTTAGAGGCAGCGAGCCGTAATACCGCGTGCTAGCTAAGCCGTTAAGAGACCTCACCACTGTGGGGAAAGGAGCGAGGGACTCCGCGAGCGTGGAGCACGAGTGGCTGTGCTATGACAGGGGCAGACCGCCCGTGTTTGCTTGTCGTATGCATCTATCCAAGTCTACGGTTCCCCGCTTGTTCATCTCAACAAGAGAGGAACGGCAGAGGGGAGCAGCAACACAGACAGAACAGCCATGCGTCGTGACGGTATCACCCGATGCACTCGGGGGATTAATATATGTGCCAGAGATCTCGCCACTGAATGTAAGAGGAGCGAAGGGACTCTGTAAGCATGAACGGTTGCGGTCTGACAGAACACAGGGGGGGTTAGTCCGTGTGTGCTTGTCTATGCATCCATCTAGTCTCATGGCTCGCCGTGTGTTCATCCCGGCGAGAGAGGAACAGCAGGGGGAGCACGAAACATGGATAAGACAACCAAAGCATAAGCGCGGTCCCGGCAAGGGGGGGTGCCAGACCGGTAACGCGCTCGGAGGAAATTCATAGCAGAGAGGCTCACCGAGCCGCTGTGCTGGACGCTATTACAACAGCGCCTGCTCTTTTAGCTTATAGCTTTATATTAAAAATATTGATCTTACCGGGCGGCCGCAGGGGAGACCTCGTCAGGCGTGTGTCCGCTGCACAGGGCTCGTACCACGGCAAGCGAAGGCTATCTTCGGTTCTCGGCCGGAAAGCGGCAGGGGAAGACGCTAGACCTGGACTCTGCTATCTTCGGTTCTCAGCCGGAAAACGGCAGGGGAAGACGCTAGGCCTGGACTCCGCTGCAGGGCTTTTGTCAACGGCGAGGTAAGGCTTCTTCTTTTTCTTCGGAGCAGCGAGAGGTTCGCGCTGAAGGAGAAAATAATGAGCTCCTGACGATTGAACCGCGCTTATATAGGGACGCGTTCCTCCCGCGCGCGGGTTCAAACGTCATTGGTCTGTACTTTGTACAGACGTTAACCAATAGGCTTCAGTCACGGAGTAAACAGGAGTTTCCCCCATAGCGTCAGCTAACTGACGCAATGCGAAGTGAACCGTATTGAAAGGGAACCTGCCTTATGATATTTCATTATGACGATGCCTTGTTTAAGTTCTCTTCAAACATTTTATTATTGAATACACTTTAAAAATGTATATTTTTAGCCCACACTGTCAGACAAAAAGTACAAAACTAGGGTGATACCCTCAAAGATTCATTTTTGTACCTTTATGTGTATACAACACATTGAAATGTTGTAACTTTTTTAGGTACAATATTATACCCCAAGAACCTGTTGTGTACATAAGGAACAATTTTGTACCAGTTCAATTTTAGGGGTACAAAACAGTTAACTGAACCTTTGAAGGTACACAACAGATCCTTAAGCTACAAAGGTACAGTTTTGTACTTTTTATACATTTTTTCTGACATTAGAGAGGAACAAGCCCAACAGTTGGGTTAAATAACCCAGAAAATATCCATATTTGACCCAAGCATAAGTTATAAGTGCACGGTCTAGCGCACAGTCTAAAAGGGTGTGTACAATTTTGCTAATTTTATGACAGGAAAAATGGTTTGTGCTCCTAGCGCACAGTCTAAGGGCTCTATCTTACACCTGGCACAATGCAGCGCAATGCACAATGCGCAACGCAAGTGTCTTTTGCTAGTTTCCACACTGCGCAATTATCATTTTCACGTTTAGCGCCGCGTTGTTTAAATAGCAGATGCCTTTGCGTCGCCTTTTGCGCCCATGGGCGTTCTGGTCTGAAAACGAGGTGTGTTCAGGCGCATTGTTGGCGCGTTGCTATTTTGAGGCAACTAAAATAGACTACGCAATTGACCAACAAAAACCTGCTCTAAAGTCTAAAGTCAATGGCGCAATATGTTTTTTGTTATTTAAAGAACGCATTAGTAATATGCACCTATAAACGGGACGACAACGCAGGTTTGCTCATCACATACATGAATGCGCAGCAGCACAAAAACGCTTTTAAATATGAAATATTAAAGGATTGAATATAAAAGATTATTATTGAATCTCTTGGACATAAATGAGGACTAATGATGAGACGCTAGAAGGTGCAAAGAGCTGCTTCACCTGCAACCTGGTAAGTAAATAAATGCTTTGCTTTAAACAAATGCATCTGTTTTTAAATGTTTTTTTTTTAAATGCTACCTCACGGATTTATTGTATATGATGACTCTGTACCTGTGGATATGATGAGATGAGAAACATTTTTCAGTAATGCTTAAAAATACTGACGCTGTCCAAGTGCTGAAACGTGCGGAGAGCCACTTGTAAATTCTTTATCTCCTGTTTGTTACAAATAAAGTATTTTTACAGTACAAACCTTTTCTTACATACTTGTAAATTATTTTTTATGATATTGGATAGCCATACATTTAAAGCAAATAATAGCCTGCTTTTTTACTTCTAAGACTTAAAGGTCTTAATAAAAAATTTCAATACAAGTGAAAAACAACATAATTATTTAACATTAATCTTAAACTGGGGATCTTCTTCCTCCACTTAGTATTTCAGTTTACAAAGTCTGTCATCTAAATAGGGATTAGACATAGCGTCAGGGCAACTGGCTTTTAAAGGGGATGAGAGCTGAGACTCTCATTGGCTTATTGCACGTTATGCCCAAAATACTCCCATCACTCATTAAAAAAATACGACCAACCCTTTCGAACATGCGCTCAGTGCACAAACCATTTCTCCCGTCATTAAATTAACAAAAGTGGATTCGGACACGCCCATTTAGATGTTGTGCTGTGCGCTTTAGACAATGCGCTTAGATCGTTAATATAGGGCCCTAAAAGGGTTGTTCCTGTTCTTGTAATGAGTAATGGGTGTGTTTTGGGCGTAACGTGCAATAAACCAATGAGAGTCTCAGCTCTCATCCTCTTTAAAAGCCGGTTGCGCTCGCCCCATGCCGATTCCCTATTCACATGGCTGAATTTCTAAGCTGAAAAACTATAAGCATAAGAACAAGACCACCAGTTTAAGTTTGATCAGTGATCATGATCAGTGTAATCTGAAATAATAATTTACAAATATCCAAAAAAGGTGTGTATACTCTAAAAAAACTTTATTTGTATCAAACAAGAGATAAAGAATTTACAAACATGTGCAGAGCCAAAACATTTCAGAACTCGGACAGCCCCATGAATGTTTTGAAAATACTACTATGGTTCTCATCTCTGCATATCCACAGGTACAAAGTCATCATATACAATGTGGGGGAAGCATTGAAAAACATTTCAAAATAAATACAATATTTGCATTTGTTTAAAGCAAAACATTCAATTAGTTACCAGGCTGCAGGTGAAGAAGCTCTTTATGCCTTCTAACGTCTCATAATCGGTCCTCATTTATGTCAAAGAGACTCAATAATAATCTTTTACACTTTAATCCTTTAATCTTTCATATTTAAAAACGTTTGTGTGCTCTCCATGCGTGTGATATATGTGCATATTACTAAAGCGCTCTTAAAATAACAAAAACTATTTTGCACCAATGAATTTAGACTTTAGATTAGTTTTTAGTTGGCCAATGGCATAGTTTATTTTAGTTGTCTCAAAATAGCGACTCGTCAACAATGCTCCTGAACACACCTCTTTTTCAGACCAGAACGCCCATGGGCGCAAAAATGGGCCCAAATGCATTTGCTATTTAAACAACGTGACGCTAAACGTGCAAATGATAACTGTGCCATGCTAAAACTAGCGAAAACACTTGTGTCATCATTGTATGATAGGGCCCACTGGGTTAAAAAAACTCAGCATAGGTTAATTAGGTCAATACACTGGTTGGGTTGCCCCTTTTGCACTGGTTAGGGCAGACACTTTCATCAATAGAATGTGATTGTTTTGAAGAAAACAGGAAGTAAAGCACTTTCTTAACACTGGAGCCCATGATGTTAAGTCTGTGTGTTGTATTCTGAGTTGTTTGGTGTGCGATGACAAACAGCCCCCTCACATGCCAATCATATTGCTTAGTTGATCTGTCGCGTGTGCAGCTCAGACACTCATGTAACTGCGAGGGCATGGTACAAAGCGATCACACTAGTCAAACAAACCAAGCTTTGGGGGGCGAGTGTGCCCTTAAAAATGACGTGTATATTGTGTATATTTATGAGTGTATACGTAAAATATTGGTCATATAAATTAATAATCTTTGAGATGATACAATACATTTTTGGTTTTTTTTGCCTTTATTCGACAGACAATAGTTTATAAGGACAGAAAAGGAAAGTATAAGTTAAAAAGATGGGAACGAACTGGACCGGCAAAGGACCTCAAGCCAGGAACTTTAAGCACGTCTGTTCCACATATCAGAGCAGTGCCAACTGGATCTGATACAATACAGTATCACTTAATCACATTTATTTTTCATCTAAGTCATACAAAACACTAGGATTTTTTAAAAAGCACTTGATCCTTTGAATGATACTCTGTAAACACAAAGATCTAGCAGGGAAAGAGAAAACCAACAAAAAAATAAGAGTACTCGCTTCTTTAAAAGCAGAGAGGGCTATGCTTCACAGTACAGAGAGCAGCTGGGGTTGGGAAGCCACAGTCTCACCAGATTTACTGTTGTGACTCACATCAAAAGCAGAAAAATATCCACTATAAATAACTTCAGTGGCCACTGCTCAAACCCATGATTTTCAGCTCAGAAGAGACTCTTCATGTGAGACGTGAGGGATGCTGCGGGGACGACTGTGAAAGAGTAGCTGCTCAATGCTAGTGTGCATCAATCAGCGAGACAAAAAGTCCTCAAAGACGAATTTAAGAGACCCTCTGGGGAGTTTCTAGAAAAGAAAGATTTTAGGTTTACACTTGAAATTTCTGGGTCAGATAGGATTGCGACGTGGCCAGATGTTTGATGGATTCAATGACTTGGGTTCAACAAGGCCTATGAATAAATGCAACCCTAGTTTTATAAGAACGACAGCCAACCAGGGGTGCGTTTCCCAAAAGCATCGTTAGCCAACAAACATCGTAAGTTCCATCGTTACTAACATCGTTCAACGATTTGGTGTTTCCCGAAACCATCGTTCAAATGAACAATCGCAAACTGTATTGCTAACTTGTGACGTTGGAACGACAGCTCTTCACCTGTCGTTAGAAGCATCGTTCCTTGTTATTATCATATAAAGACTTACGTTGATCATGCTTTTGAACAAAATAAGCAAAAAACTGTAGTACAGTCTATATCCATTTTCTAAATATATTACCATTTTATTTTACGTCTTTAAATTTGTAAACAGAATGAAAGTGCTGCATTTGAAAACTGCGCATGTGCGCAGAACTACAAGCTTTTACACCCTGGGGAATCCCTGGGAGGAGTGACGTAAGAGGGAACTTGCGCATGAATTAAATATCTTGAAAATAAACAACAGATAACTAAATCACCGTCTTCCGATGCTTATATGTTATTTACAGCAATAATCTGACATTAAATCAATTTGCACAGATTAATTAGTACTTCACCTCCCACATGACATCATCAACTATGTTGTTAAACCAACATGGGTCAAACGACGAATGTGCGACAAAGTTACTATGCTTTAGGGAAACAGTCGTGACAAGGTAGTTTGTTTCTCCAACGATGCATCGTACTATTGTCGTTCAGCAACGAGTTACGTCGTTTTTTTGAAAACGCACCCCAGGAAGCTGAGACACTGTATTAAATGAATATGCAAGATCAAATAGCTGGTTTCACCCACACTCTTTTATTCACTCTCTACATCTCCGTCTGTGTGTGTCCTGCACTGTTCCTTCACCTTCCCATTAGTCTCAAAGCGGGAATTTCAGTGGGCGTCAAAGGTGATGGCAACTTTACTACCTGACAGCCAGCATCCTTCAACCATAGCATCAGACGACTGAAAGACAGTGCTTCCATTGGGATTCAAATGACATCCTGAGGTTATCTTCCAATATGAGAGGAAATAGCCCAATACAACACGGCTTAAGTTTCATTAACATGGAGCTATTCACAAACTGTTGTAGCGAGTAAGCTCCCTATTGCTATGAGGCGCTCAGAGACGCTGTCGCTATTGTTACTATAGCGTTCGCTCAACCGAACGGTGGGTGTAAACTAACGTGACATGATTTAAGAGTATTAGGAGAGCCAGTCATTACAACAGAGTCCCGTGGATGTAAAGGATGGTTGTGGTTAGCATGCAAAGTTTAGCATGCAAATTCAGCGGTTCAATGGGGCGACAAACGCGCACATTAGCATCGCCGACATTCAAAACAAACCTTCTCCCTCCGCTCTCGACGTGACACCAGCCAAAAACCCCTGCTGGCTTCCACACGAGCAAAACAGCGTTTAAGTTCCCTCATCGTTCTTTTGTGAACAAAACAGTGTTTTTACCAATAAGTCTGATGGAAAGGTTTATTATGCTATTTAACAAAGGAAAGAATCGCCTCTTTTTTTCTCTCTTGGCAACTGGCACACAAAGCGCTCGACAAAAGAATGCTCTGGCCCAACCTTTACGGTGGCTCATTTGAATACTGCCATCATGCTTCATTTCAGGGTTCAGCCAGGTGGGAAACTGGGGTAAACCAAACATTTCCAAATGAGAGGCTCACTAATGTGTGCTAAAAGACCTCTCTTATTTTCATATTCGAGAGCAACCTGTGACTCTGCGTTTGTAATTTGCATGCGACAGAATTGTTCACCTAATACAGATGGGGCTTGATTGAATCTTTCCTTTTCATTTAATCAAAAAGAGGACAATTGCAGATGGAGAAAATGAGGTCTTACCTTTGGCCGGGATGAGATGGCAGTGATTGGTGCAAAAAGAATCTTTTTTTTCTATACAATATTTGTTTTATTGCATTTATTCATCCACCCATTCATAAATCTTTTATTTACCATTTCATATCGCAATCTAGGAGCTTCTCCCCGTGGGACTGCTTTGTAATTGAGATTGCTCCAGAAGACCACATGCCTCTGATCCTGTCACATTCATTTCCTGCTTCTGCCTCATAGGAGAATTCCAATTACACCTGCCGTCTCTTTGGTAGCCTTCGCGGCTTGCTGTTTGTGCAAGAAAAGTGTTTGCGCTGGTAGAAAAGCGCAAGCTTTAATCAAGAGGAGGATGCAGAGTGATTGCCAGAAGGCCAGACTGCTGAACTCATCGGCAACATGCTTGTCAATGGTGAAGCTAGTGGTAAGGCTGAAGAAATCGATGGCGACCACAGGGCCCAAGGGAATTATGGATTTCCTTCATGGGATTCTTATGGAATGGGTGCAGTGAATGTGTGACAAAACATCAAAGTCATTACGGCACAGGATAGTACATCTACTCAGTTTGGTGGTCCGAGTCTGAACTTCGCTTAAGGCCGGGCTCACACTACAGGCCCATTATAAAATTTGGTTGGAGTGCACACTTAAGAAGAATCTTGATAGATTTTATTCGATCAAACCTGAAACATCACACTACAAGATTAAAAAAAACATGGCGCATCACATACTACAAATTATATTAAAGGGGACATTTCAAAGACTTTTTTAACATGTGAAATAAATCCCCAGAGTACATACAGTATGTGAAGTTCTAGCTCAAAATACCTCATAGATAATTGATTATAGCATGTTAAAATTGGCACTTTGTAGGTGTGAGCAAAAATGACCTTTTAAATGCAAATGAGCTGATCTCTGCACTAAATGGCAGTGGTGTGTTGCGGATTAAGGGGCGGTATTATCCCCTTCTGACATCACAAGGGGAGCCAAATTTCAATGACCTATTTTTTCACATGCTTGCAGAGAATGGTTTACCAAAACTAAGTTACTGGGTTGATCTTTATCACATTTTCTAGGTTGATAAAAGCACTGGGGAAAAAATTATAGCACTTAAACATGAAAAAAGTTTGATGTTCATGATATGTCCCTTTTAAGGGAAGTGATTGTAAACGAATGGAGATTGTGACACATTTATTATTTTCAATGTTTACATTTGTTAGCTAGTATGCTAGCAAAACACAGGCGATTTCTCTATAATTATTGTTTTTGAGGAAATGATCGTGATATGTTTTCACAATGTGTTTTTCAAGAATTCATGTTTTCCCTACACTTCCACAAGCCATTTCTTTTTCTCTGCTGTCTTGTTTTGCAGTTGCTATTTCAAAAGGTCTGTCATTTGCCTCTCTCTCTCATTGGCTACTGTGAAAGTTCTGATGTAATCACTTAAAAAACATGTTTGATATGATCAGGGCAGCTTGCGGAAAAACTGTGATGTGTAAGATTTGATCTGCAAACGTCACACATGATAATCTGTGCTGAACATGTTGATCATGGCTAGTTTAACTTCTGCGCGCTTGTTTCATTTTATTTCACCGGCTGTATGTGCTTTGGGCAGGCGCCGCACACACGTGCTTGCTTTTTTGACAATCGTTACGTTTTATAGATTAAATTCTTATCGATCTTCGATTAATTGTTAACATCCCTAATCCAGACTAAAGGCCAAAGTATGGTCAATTTTTAGGTGTACGCGAGGTTCGGTTGTACATTTAATCGTTTTTGATTTCCAATTTAATTTTTTTTGTCAAAAATTACAAAAATACGTTTATTGCAACACTTACTTAATAAAAAGGTTAAATAAATGCACACTTTCAAAGCCATAGAGTAATTGCGCTAAATAATTTTGATTATGATTTTGCCCATAATCGAGCAGCCCTAACGTGAGGGTCAGTGTGTGTGATGCAATTTTCTTAATTAGAATAGTAGCATGCGCCTGCAAGAGAATGTTGTACAGTATGTAGCCCAGGAGATGCATTGCATTTTGTCGCACTGTTCATGCGTTGAACTGTCTGTGTACACATACGAGTCAAATAAACTATGCTTTGCAAGGTTATGCATTCAACCGTGCGCGTATGTTTGCATACACGTACAAAACAGACTATACTTGCGGATTTAAGTCTCATATTCTGATTATGAGATTAGGTTCATCAAAGTTTTCAATAATTTTCACATTGATTTCAATCTTTGATATAACGATATCAAGGTTATATTTTCACAGCTTATTCTTTACATTATGTAGGAGGATTTTATGTAGAAAACAGTAACTTACAAAAAATAACTTTAGCTTTTTCACAGACTGGGTCACAATCATGCTCATCTACCTCATTAGAATCCATACCTATCAATCATCACATTTTAAGCCTACATTGCATCACCTGAATTCAAACCACATGAAATCCATGTGGCCATGTATCATCTATTTAAATCACATGGATCTATCTGTGGGTTGTGCTTAACGGCAGATAAGTATTCTTTGATAGAGCGGCTCCTCCTACTGTCTGGTTTTCATGCGCGAGCGTGTCTACGGCTTTAATGCGTGTGGCATGGGCAGCAGACTGTAAAACAAGCCTTCTTCACTCAAACTGAGAGCTAATTGGGTGTGGCTGAAACAATATGGCGTCCCACGGCTCAGTAGATACAAACGGCCCAGTTTGCCAAGATGGCAAACTTTGCTCTTCCGCGCCATCCAGTCAGCTCAGACAACCGACCAGCATTATCCAGCGGGATGCTCCATTGTAAATCTTGCCTTGACAGGCCGCCGAAATGAGAGATTTTACTCAAAGCGACAATAACTGTCAAATAGAAATAGGGTTAGGATTTTGGCGTCGGAGGCTCACATCGCACATAGTGAGTGAGGGATGTCATCATAACCATGGTTTTCCTGTTTGAATGGAGTTATTTTTTAGGTTGAGGGAAAACCTGATGTTATTCGAGATCAGAGGAACACCGAAATTCATCAAATGACAAAAAAGAACGATTTGTTCACATTACTAGGAGTTTGCAGCAATGATAAAGGGTAAACAGAGACTGCAGAGAGGTGACATTCTCTTGCTGACATTTTGTTTAGCACATGAAGAGAGATTTAACCAAACGCTCACTTATGTCCTCTTTTGACCTCCATGTAATATCTCCAAACCATTTACTTTAAATAAATCACTCATATCATACTCATACGCATGTCTTCTCTTGTCCTTTAAAAGGGACATATCATGAAAATCTGACGTGTAAGTGCTATAATTGTGCTTCTATCAACTTAGAAAGTGTGAAAAACAACCCAGTAACTTAGTTTTGTTAAATCATTTTCTGCAAGCCTGTGAAAAAATAGGCAAAATTGAAATTTGGCCCCCCTTGTGATGTCAGAAGGGGATAATGACACCCCTTAATCTGCACTATCCAACCACAGCATTGCCATTGAGTGAAGAGATCAACTCATTTGCATTTTAAAGGACACACCCAAAACAGCACATTTTTGCTCACACATACAAAGTGGAAATTTTAACATGTTATAATAAATTACTTTGTGGTATATTGAGCTAGAACGTCACATACGTACTCTAGGGAGACCAAAGATTCATTTGACATCTTAAAAAAGTCCTACATATGGTATCGTATACTATTGTTACATTCCAGATCTATCTGCCATTACACTTTAGGACCGAATACTTTTGTTTGTAGAGCTCAGGGTGACAATAAATAAGAGAATAAGGGCACAATGGAAGCCGCTGTAAATACACACCGAGTACGATAAAAACTACTAGTTACAACTACTGTGAAAGCCAGTAAGTACTAACATCTAGTCAGCAACAAACCACCGTCTCTAACTCAGATCTTATCTGTATCCAGTGCTGAAGCAAAGCCTAACTTATCTAAATTTGACACAGACTCAGCAACAGAAATCAATATCGCACCAACAGCGACACACAAACTAGGACCCAAGAAAACCACACATTACAATCTCTTAAATCTTCACCCCATATCTTTTCTACAAACATTAAATACCAACAAGGGATGGTATGGAAGCCATACCACTTTATTTTAGGAGCCTCAGGAGGTCTACAATATCATATGTGCTATCATTTTGATTACAAGGTTATTTTTCTACTATGTTTATGATATTTCTTTGCCCCTCTATATGTTATGTGGACAACGTGTCTCTATTGAGAAAAACTAACTCAATCAGAAATGAAAATAATGTTATTTATTTGTCATTCCAAGTGGTACGCTTTTGAATCTCTAAAACACAAAAGCAGAATGCTTTGGCATGCTTAGTTAAATTAAGATGTTAAAGCATCTTTTATAAACATGCCTTAGATAAAGACGTTACTGGTGTGTATCTTGAGACAAATCAATGGCAGCATATTTTAACATCTGTCAGTGCAATTTATTATTAGTTGAGAGACTGCTCAAACATCCGTCTTAGTCTACGACCTTAAGCCCTGTCTGTAAAACCAGGGGAATAAGTTCAGACCATGGGTTTCAAGCAACAAATAACACAATAAAAGCAGTCATAAAAGTGGTCCAACTGAAACCACTTTTACGATTTAAAGCTCCCGTTCTTTCTATTTTTTAAGCTTTGATTGTGTTTACAATGCGCAATATAACATGTGTTCATGTTTCATGTGTAAAAAAACACGGTATTTTTCACATAATTTACTTATCTGTATAGAGCTGTTTTCACTGTTCTCAAAACGGTCTGATGTCTTGCTTGTTCTGTGAAGTCCCTTCTTCAGAAATACGTATTGAGTTCTGATTGTTTAGTTTGTTTAGTGTGTTGTGATTCGACAGCAGCTTAGCTTGCCGTTAGCTTAGCTGGCGACTGACGTATTCCTGTTGGCGGAGTTTAGTCAAAAAAACTGTTCTAGTGACGTCATTAAAGCAGGAAGTAGAGGGCTGTAGTCCAAACCGGCCGTTCACTGTAGGCTTTGAAAGAGGAATTCTGTTAAAGGAATATTCCATTTTCTTAAAAGAAAAATCCAGATAATTTACTCACCACCATGTCATCCAAAATGTTGATGTCTTTCTTTGTTCAGTCGAGAAGAAATTATGTTTTTTGAGGAAAACATTGCAGGATTTTTCTCATTTTAATGGACTTTAATAGAGGAACAAAATAGCGGAACAAAGCAACGTTCGTACACACCCGGCAGGCGTAAATAACTTAAGAACTCACTCAGATTAAACATTTTGAGTAATTATCTGTCCACCATGCCTGCCATAGAGCGCGAAAGATACATTAACACATTTAATTTGGTCAATATATGTCCCTTTCATTCTCACAGCTTCAAATTTGTGTAATAAAACAATCTTTAACTTAAAGGGATAGTTCACCCAAAAGTGATCATCATTTACTCACCCTCAAGTTGTTACAAACCTCTATAAAGTCTTTGTTCTGCTCAACACAAAAGATGTATGTTTGTAACCAAACCATTTCTGAGCACCACTGACTCAATGGCGCTCCTGTTTTCTGCTTCATTACAAATGTGTAAGTTAATGATAACAGAATTTTCTTTTTTATTGCAGACGTTCACTATAAACCGGACAAGTTTTAAGCCTACAGTACACAGCATGTTTAAGGTATGATGTTTTTATTTTTAAATGTGTCCTGCTACAAAAATGGGCACTGTGAGAGATGAAAAAAGACAATTGGACATTTTTGGAAATGAATCCTCTGGACTGATAGTGTGCTCTTTTAAAATGTAATGTTGCGTAAAAATGTACTAAAATAGTTTTGGGTCACAGACAACCTGTATTTTTACTCTATGACAATTTAATATTAAAATCTTATCAGTTATTGGTTGATTTTCGGTTAACAAGCTTCGGTTTCCGGTCGGGAAAATGAACCGGTTGCACCTGCTAGATGTAAAAAAGTTTGGGGTAAGCACTACATTGGGCTTAACTATGTCCAGCTTTGTGAAAAAAATTACGTCTGTCGCACCACCAGGCGCAGCTACGCTCAGCGTAGATGATGCATGTACCCAATTATTGATAGTTAAGATTAGGGCTGTGACGATAACCGCGTCACCGCATCACCGCAGTAATGAGATGCCAACCGCGGTGCTGAGTTCATCATCGTCATCACCGCACTTTTTTATATTTTCTGTATTTTGCTGGTGAAAGTTACAGAAGTCATATGGTGTATGATATGAACTATACACAAAAGTCATTGTTAATCATAATTTAGGCCTACTGTCTTCCATCCTGTGTTCAAGGGTTCTAGAGAAAAAACTGCTTTCCGCACAAGGGGGAGGGACGGTGCATTAAACATATATAGGGGTTTATTATGTGCGCATGTCTTATAATTGTTATTTAATTACTTAGTTTCAGTACTTAAATACACACAATAGCCTACTGTCACGGGCGCAATCTTCTTAAACATGAAGCCATTAATTTAAGCGCGTCATGCCCAGGTGCTCTGATATTTATTGCATGCCATGGAACTGTACCAACTCACTCACTGCGCGAATAACAAAATCTCAAGTGCAAGGAAATCTCACAGCCACGTGCATTACATTATTCAGGTGCAAGAAGGTCACCGGGCAGCACGAAATGCGCGTTGGTACTGATAATAATAGCATAATTATTTAAAACTATAATGGTCAAACATGCCAACTATAGTTATGAAGGCTGGCGCGGTCGGCTGTAGACCTATATGTCTGACTATCGTATCGAGGAAATGCCACTATCTAAAATCACATCTTGTGATGATTAACTATCATGTGGCGTTTGTCGGACTTGGGAGCACCAAACATACCTTTTAGTAAAGCATAAAACTTCAGCCCAGCAACGACAGTTGGAAATCTCCAAGACTTTTGCGAGAGGAGCAAAGTACCAGAGTGACATCAGTCAGGCAGGTGAGGGCTTACTGACCGCGTGACCCGTTAATGCTGTAAACTAATTTCTCCAGCTCGGGATCAAAAAAGTTTTATTATCTTCTTGATTATGTAAATGGACAGCAGTAATTTAAAGCATTGATTGGAGTATCCATAAGTTTTGCGCAGTTATTTACGGGATGATGCAATACGTTATTTCGTTTCGTATCTGCTTTGAAAAATTATAGCTAATTAAACATATTAACTATAGTAACATGAAATAGTATTTATTTTCGTTTCTTTTGAGTTTAATATGAATTATGGAACAGTTTTTGTCATTGTTTGTAACCCATTTTATTGTGCAATAAATTATTTAACGTTCAACCCGTTGCGTTTGGAGGAGTGCGTTATATCCACGGAGTGTTACCCGAAAAACACTCTAAAATGTCTAAAGAAATTGGAATCAAGGTTTTGCTTACAAGAAACAATGTTAAGCTCGGCATGTTCTTTCTAGTTTTTTTCAGGTTGCTATTGTATGAAATGTATTGTACAAAATGGGTTATAAACGATGACAAAATATTATATAATTATTATATATAAAAATATATATATGTATTGCTATATATATATATATATATATATATATATATATATATATATATATATATATATATATATATATATATATATATATATTATAAATAAATATTATTTTATGTTGTTATTGCTAGTATAATTTGTTGTTTTAATAATAAATAAGAAGACGTTTCCGATGCTTTGCGGGGGTGGGCGGTTGTGCGTTTGGGCTTTTGGGGTTACTGTTGTGCGGTTAACCGCATAACCGCATGATTTTTTTTTGCTTCACCGCGGTGAGAAAATATCCTAACCGTCACAGCCCTAGTTAAGATGCCATTCGCATTGCTATGGTTACAAACTCAAATGTACTGCCAGCTAATAGATGACAAATGAGAGCTTTCCAATCCCTCCTCTCACATGTATACAAGAGCACTGTCCCTCAAGATGCATGCGTAACGTGCAGACCCATGAAACCTGCACATTATCTAAACAAAAGCATTTTTCCATTTATACAAAAAGATAATAATTAGGTGACGAATTCTAACAATCCTTAATTAACACAAATTTAAACCAAGCTTTTAATAAGTTTTATAACACTTTCTTGTAAATATCTAAGTATTATATGATATAACAATTTTATTGTTGTGGTCTCTCAATCTGCATGCATGAAAGCCCACTGCTCGTGTATGCATTTGACGCGGCAATATCTCGTCCACGCCTGCCTTCGACTACACAAAAGATTTAGTCTTGGATGTACGCTATGCCTAGAGGGTGCAACAGCTGTAAATTCTACATCTAGGACGTAAAGCCCCACTCAAAAAAATGAACTTTCGCTTTTGCCAATGTTAATGAATTCTTTCATGTTGTGATAACTTAAAAAAAATCAATTTAACAATTTGAACTTAATTTAATCTAGTTCATTTAACAAATGCGTCTTGTCGGCTTTACTTAAAACTTATTTGTTCAGCCAACATAACATTATTGCATAAAAGTAACAGATTAATAAAACCAATACAGACTTGCATCTCATTGGCTGAGGATTTTGCAGTGTATTATGGGTAATTGTTGTTCTGGTAGAATTGTTGTACCCTCTTGCAGAAGTGTAGCGCCATTAGATAGGTTACTTGAGTAATAATTGGCCAAATATGAGTTAATTAACTTCAAATAATTAACATTAGCATTTCAAATATGTTTGTGATATGTTTGATTAACTGTATTAAAAAAAAGGTTTATTTGATAAGTTGTATTGAGAAGCTGCATTTTGATTGATTTGGTGTTATGGACTTATTAAATCCTAAAGATTTAATCCTAAATCTTAAAGGGGTGAAGTTTATAAAATAGCATTATTCAAAATTTTTGTTATCATTAATTAAATTCTTTATGTACAATTAACTCAATATTTATTTTTTGACTTTACTAAGGTTTGTTATTTTGTTAAATGAACTAAAATATTGTTTGTTGAGATTACTTAAACAAATTGTGTGGAACCTGTTGACACAATATTTTTAATTAAACCTAACACTTCAATTTTTTGAGTGTAATATAAGCTGCATCAATAGTAAAATGTGATTTTTTTTTATCTAAAAATCAAAGTAAATTAATACCAACCTCCCTACCATTGTGTTTGTAATACGCAAGGCACATTTCTTGGTATGCTCCCAAAAAAGTATCTAAGTCGGTCCTGCATAGATTCGTGTACCTGTTTCCATAAGTCAGAATTCTAACAGCTAAATGTCACAAATGTCTGTAATTCTTTTACCCTAATCTTTTAAGACTTGCAATGATAACTAAAATATAATTTGATACTGTCCCTTAAGCTAAAATTTGGTTTAACCCTGGTCAGGCATCAGCTGGTCAGCTTAGCAAATATCAAGAGGTCCTTCAAGGCCTCATTCTTAGTCATGCTGTAGCGAGGCAGTAAATGGGTTCTGTGCTGTAATTAGAAGTGTGCATTTTTAATCAGAGCAGGGCCTTCGAGTCAGGTGACTCGCCCTCACATCATATGCTATATTATATTTCACACGCACATAACAGCCAGGTTCTCTGTATATCAAAGAATGCACAAGTTGATGCTGTGCAATGCCATATGATACATTTATAAGTCTGAATCTGTGTTAATTACGTGGTAAAAAAAGAGGTTCTTCTTCTCCACTAAATAAACTGGACACAAACGCAAGGCATTTCAGTGAGAGATTGAGTACAAATGTAAACTATGCATCCTTTAACACAAATTTGGACAGGATTTGTTTTATGGAGGTAGAAGGAGTAATTCAACTTTACCACAGGTCATCTGTGATATTGATTGCCAATTGGCACGGTATTAGAAATCTCTGTAAAACATTTCAAAGTGGGAGGGCTAACTCGATTACACAGCACCGTCACCTCCCTCTTCATCATGTGAACATTACATTACTTCCTGATATCACATGTGCTACACGCAACATGGTTCTGATGAGGAAAAAATCGAAATTGGAACAGGTTGGTTTAATTTCGGTTTTGGGGGAGGTGAGTTTCAGAAACAGTTTGAGAGCATGTTGCATAACCACACAATACGGGAACACATACTGTATATCAAATAGTTTTAAGTAAAAGTAGGTGAAGATTTTGGGGACTGGGGAAAACTGAAAGAGAGAATCGACTGACTTGTTCCACCGCCTAAACGCAAGTGAATGCTTCTTCAAGCACTTTCATATTTAAAAAAATCACGCAAAATTACAAGATGAATTTTGAAAAATGAAATCCGCACAAGATTAGTATTACATGGGTCATTCTTCAATTGGGGTGGCAAATGAGAGGCTTAAATTAAAAAAATTCTTGTTTGTTTAATATGTTATATTAATTAAAACTGAAGCTTAATAATTTTTTTTATTTTTTGATTAATTTTAATCAAACACTGGTAAAACATTTTCTTATGTCTGTGGTGTTACCAGGAAAGACAGAAACACCACAGACCAATTAGCCTAAATCCAGTCTTTTCTAAAATGGAGGCTGCCATCATGATGATTTCAAGATCAGGGGACATTTAGGAAATATTTATAAGTAGGGATGCACGGGGAAAAAACTAATGCAGGGTTAAGTTGTAACACAGACTGTTTACATTGTTGCACAAGGTTGAGCGTTTTGTTTTTCCGGTATTTTTTTCACACTGCTAACAGACGATCTCCTGCAAATTATTAGAAATGTATCATGTTTTTCCATAGAGTTATTGATGAACAAGTGTTTTGGTGCCATGTAAGTCCATTTTTTCATCATATGTTATTTTTTTTGGGTTTCTAAGTTGGGTATGTAAGATACCAAAACCAATGCTTTGTCATAATAATCAGTGTCTTTTTGACTAAAACATAGCATCGTTTTGAAATATGTCTGCAGCTCTTAGCAACTTTTTTGGTGGGCTTGAAAATATTTTGACCCAGTGGGGGTTAATTGTAACGCTGTGTTACAACTAACCCATCAGCACTTACGATATGAAAACAGCTAACGTTAGCGCAATTCATGCCGTTGTTTTAAATAGGCTACACACGAATGATTGCTGGCTGCCAACAAAATAAATGTGTCTGTCTTATAAAAAATCATGTGTCAAATGTATTTTTGTTCATATCTTTAATATTGATTGAATAAGATCACATCAAAGATTGAAATCATAATGAAATGAATGGCTAAAATCAGACTTTGATGCTCATTATCTCAGAATTTGATTTTTGAAACTGTAGTATGGTTATTACAGACTGGGTCACATATAAAAATAATAATAATTGTGCTGCTTTTCTCACATATTTAGACATTTGTATTCATTTATAATTGAACTATTGTTTAGAAAAGGGCTGGATGAATGAATACAGTGTGGATACCTGTCTATTATAAACAGATATATAACAATATCCACTTCAAGTATATAGACAAAATAGTAATGAAACATTTGCCTGCAAACTTAATTTTAGCAAGTGTTACAACTAACCCCCTGCCTGTTACAATGAACCCCACCTATGGGGTAAGTTGTAACGTTTGCACTTCTGTCATGTTTGGTGTTGTCCATGAATGGTACAGTTAGTACTAGAAACGAACTTCAAATGTTCATTTGTAGCAGAGATGTGTGTGTGTTGTTTGTGTAAAAATATAATTAATCAAACTGAAATATTTTTTGAATGATTGAGCCAAAACCAAAAAGCGTTAGGTTGTGCCCCGCTCTCCCTATGTATTTTTTAAAATGTGTAAAATCTGCAAGTTATAAACATAACACCACAGACACCAATAAAGTGCGACACATGAAATTGTCAGAAATTTAGCCAACTTTAAGAAAATTAAACCACCATGCACCCTTCAGATCAACCAGCACCTGCAGTGACTTTACACACAGGAATTAGTCCAAATAAATTTCCTCCTTTTCTTATAGGCGACATTCCTTGTTTTAACACCACAGACATGAATTTGGGCGACACTACTTTTTCTTAAATATTACAAAATATATAATTAAAAAAAATATTAATACAATTGTACCTGTCAAATAAAATCTATATTCAAAATATAACCACTTCAATTGTGTTAAAAAAATTTATCCTACGGAATACAAACATGGAAACATTTGATTATTTATTGGTATTTAAAGTTTATTTCAACTGTTGTAAAGAAGAGGGACACCCCGTGCCACCACAAATAAAGAATGATCCACCTGACATAATTTCTCCGAACCTTTTTACAAAAGGTAAAAGTCGCTGTAACCTTTACTGACAATGTACGTAATGATTACTGATAGGGATGCACCGATAGGATTTTTTTGGGCCGATACCGATTTAAAGAGACAACTTCTGGCCGATACCGATATTAAACACTTGTAAACAATACTATACAGTTGGTCTATTAGCTATTTAATTTCTGCATCAAATTATTTTTACTGAACATGGATTTTATCTAATTAACATTCAACTGACCAACATAATAAGAGAGGCACAAATTAAGCTAAAACAAATATAATAAGACATGGCAACCTTCAAAGGCAGTTTTGGCTATTCAGCATTTACTTTAATAACAACATTAACTCATTTTTTTTTTTACCTATAATGGATTTCTTTAAGCAGTTAATTAATAAACAATCGGTATCGGCCTTTCTCGTGCTATTGCCGATATGCCGATGGTTTCAAATTCATCAAAAATCGGCCGATAAATATCGGTGGCCGATACATCGGTGCATCACTAATTACTGACATGGAGCATTTAGACGAGACTAACACAGAGAAGCTCTGATAAAAATTGCTTTACTCCACCTCTCTATGTAAAACTAATCCAGTCTGAATGTATTACGTTCAGTCTGAGGTTAAAAATAAAACCAAAATTTTGTTATACACACCACCTGGTCACTCTGTGATATGTACAATACATGAGGCTTAAGACTAACTGGTGTAGTATTACATGCTGTATAATGTAAGAATTGTTGCATAAGAGCATTTGCAGTGTCCAGACCTGCTTAAACCCCATATATACATAGAGACAGACAGGCAGGAGCACATACGGCTTCATCCCCGTGAGGGCAGTTAGGAAAAGCAGGGCAGACAAAGCAGCTCAGGTAATTAAACTCCATTCATGCTGTTAGTCAGGATCAATAACACCAGTTAAACCACACACGGCTTCCCACTACTGCCGAGACTTTACAATATGAAACAGATCATATCTTTTTAATATTCGAAAAAGTCACCCCACCATTAAAGCAGGCAGAGCGATCCCACCGCTGACATGGCTTCTCCGCTAAGGGAACTCTGGGAAAATTAACGTTCATGTGACAGAATCCACCCGTGCCTGGATGTCAAATGCAGATTACAGCAATTGTGTCATGCGCTACCCCCTGGGCTAAGCGGTTCTAACCTCACTTCACAGGCAGAGCGAGAAGAAAGCGGTGGCCGGGCCCCCCGCATGTGCCTGTTCCTAGACCCGGGCAGGGGGCAACGTGGGCAGCGTGTTCGCAGCTGCAGGGTGCCCGCAAACAAAGAGGTACGAGCTGCATGCCCACTGCTCGTCATGTACGCTGCTAGCCTTTTCAAGAACGTTTAGGTATTTACAGAGACAAAGCCATGAGCTTAATCAACAAAGCGTGGCGTTATCTGTGAATGTATAGCGAGTAATAAAAGGAGACGCACTGTAAGGACCACACGGAGAAGAAGAGTTCAATCACAATTAAAAGAAACCCCCTACATTTCAGCTAATGAGATCTGGTGCCCTGTTGGCATGGTAACCTGACAGCACATGCCCTCCTAAACCACCACGAGCCTCCAGCGCGAACTGGCATCTCCGATCATTCGCGCTGGATCATCTAAGCAACAGGCTAAAAGGAGATAAAGGAGGACAAGACATAAAATATCCTTCATTAAATCATGCAGGGATTACAGACATACTGTACTGTAGATGTGTCTGTGCCTGTGTGTGTATTGACAGCACACCTGTTGGAAGTGTGGGAGCGTGTCACTAATCATTGAGTTAATGACAGGAACAATTATCAAGCGACATCAATGACAGCCTACGCACAGCTCATCAATTATAACCCATTTTGACTGACATTTCTTCAGTCTGCTCCTATTAAAGGAACAGTTACCCAAAAATAAAATTTTCACATTCCAGTAAATGACTTTCTTTCTTCAGCTGAACACATATTAATTATTTTATATCAAAATGGAATCAGGTGCGTTCGATATCTGGATCGGGTATCTGACTAACAGGGCAGATCTAAATCTGATACTGTGCATTACCTGTGGTTGTTACTGTCAAGCTATTAAAACGACAAAGTATTATAAAAGCACCATTAACGTTTTCATGCACTTAAGTTTTCTTAATATGCTCAATAGCAAAATCTGAGGTGGTACTCGCTACTGGGTTAAAGGACTGGATGAAACGCGTCACACAGAGACACTGTATTTTAAACACCTCAGTAAACCATTGGATGGATGGAAAACACTATGTGCTAAGCACAAAAAAATATCTATTCTGTTTGTGTTTATCAATGCTGTGAAATGTCCCGTCAGAGGATGCGCATAAGTGTAAAGACCGGGATCAGTATCGAAATCGGATCGTAATGAAAAAGTGGTGTATCGGTACATCCTTAGTTCAATATGTCCCAATATTGAGGCATACAATAAGGTCAAATCTTTGGTTAACTGTATTACCCACTGGAGTAATTTAGATACATTTAATGCCCATTTGACATTGCAGCATTTAATAGGGATGCTCTGATCAGGACTTGTGCATCCGAAACCGAGTACCGTTATCTTGTCGTATGACTTGATCGCCCGATACTGATTCTTTAAGCTGATATGTGCGCTCTTTGATGACTGTTAACTCTTTATCTAGATAAAGTAATACCACAGATGTTGCCTTTGTTATATTATTTATTCAGGTGTATTGTTGTTGTTTTATTAGAGAATCAGATTAATAAGCACAACAAATGTTCATTCTACAAAGAGCTATTTAATATAATTTGCCTGTTAAAAGTACTGAAAATAAAACACTACACATTCTTCAGTGTATGAATTAAATAAAGATGCATTCTTATAAAGTAAAACAGTTCTTCAGTCAAGAGCAGAGAGTGATTTTCTCTATAATATTATTGACAAATTAATTAGGTTACTGTAGCTTTAAGAAGTGAAAGTGCTCTGTACTCGTGCTGAATGACAGGCTGTGTCTGAGCGCGGGCATCGGGTGTAAGCACTGCGGCCAAGAGCTTCTGCAAAGTGAAAATGAAAGTTCAAACTGTCAAAACTTTAAAACGCTGTTAAAATGCTTGCACTATGTAAAAATGGTCTCAAATTGCACCTGCATTTAGAATCCCTATGATGACAAAAGTGAATAAAAAGACTGGTTCATGAGATCGGCAAATTTAGTGAGTAACAATTAGGGATGTGCATGTATGTCATTTTTTTATTTAGATTAATCAATAGGTCTAAAAAAATTTGTACTAAGTAAAAAAATGTGTAAAAATAAAATATTTTATTAAAAAAACTGAAATAAAACTTAATTTTGAAGAAACTATTACAGAACAATGAACACATGCTAGATAATTAATTAATTAATTTTTTTCATTTTTTAATGAATTACAACCTCTAATGCAGGGTTTACACCAGACCCGGTAGACGCAGCAAGTGCTAGTGATTTACATGTTAAGTCAATGCAATGACGTGATTAGGCATCCTGCGGCACGGTAAGCGCGAATGGCTCAGAACGCGTTTTTGCACGAATTCAGCGTTGCCACGGGAAATGCGCGAGTTGAAAAATCTGAACTTCGGCGGATTTCTGCGCCGCGTTAACCAATCAGGACCTTGATGTAGTAGTGACGTGATTGCTGGAAGTGAGCGGAGTGGCGAAGTCGCAGAAGCACCTCCCATGACGCGCATTTCCGCGTGAATTTCTCGAATTACTAGAATTTCACAAGCAGCTTTCACGCGCAAATGAAGTGAGTGAACTCAAATGTTCAAGTGTCCAACTACGGGCGAATAGCGCGTTTTTGCCGCCTCTACCGTAGCTGGTGGGAATGCACCAAAACAGTAATAGCTAGTGATGAAGTGAAACAAAAGGGTTAATAAATACAATCTGAAGTGCTTTCTATACATGACGCACTCTACATAATATTATTCCTTATATAACAAATGTATTATACAACATGCATCTTTATGAACAAAATGCAAGACTAATTTATATACTGGACAGAAAGTTTAACTCCCGTTGTGGATGTGGTGCCCTTTGAAACACGTCCAGTCAGAGCACAAGCTTCATAACATTAAGCAGCTTTAAGTCTTTGCTATGCTTAGCTGTGTTGTGTCATCCTCTCTTACCTCTCAGTCAAGATGATATGCTCGTATATGGCTCTTTGATAATTCTTGACACTTCTGTTTGCTTTTTATCAGTTCATGCATGGTACTGATGTCATACGCCGGTCTGCGCTGCTTACATCGACGTCAAACACAACGTCAAACATATATCCAAATGCCACCATAACAACAAAAAATAAATAAATAATAGACCCAAACGATCATCGTTTTTGTGATCGATTGTCCATGCCACGTTCGAGTAGTACCGATCATGTCAGTTAATGCGATTATCGACCGATACCGGTCTACAGCCGATCGATCTGAACATCCGTAGCATTTAACATAAAACTGTTTGTTTTAGTGCAGAACTGAAGTCATAAACATCAAGGATGGCATTAGGGTGAGTAAATGATGAAAGACTTTTTATATTTGGGTGAACTATTCCTTTTCATAACCCTTCCATGCAGCTGAACGCCATCATGACATCACAAAGCGAACGGGAATCGAACAATTCAATTACATCAGTGACTTTGCCATTTTGACATTTATGAGCAATGACTCACACACATCATCTGGCATAACCTTCTATTTTTTTGATGGCCAGTGAGCGTCATGAACAGACAGAACACAGCGTGACACAAAGAGAGTAACGCTTCTGCAGTCCCACAGACCCATGAGTCTACGCTTCTGACTCTCAGACACAGACAGACGTTTCTGCGAAATGACACTCTAGCACTGATACTCTAAAAATCTGGATGTGAAAGCAGACACTCTGGGCTTACGTGGGAAGAAAAGAAAATGGAGCACAGATTCTGAAACCCAGACATGAGCTGTCATCCAAATGTAAGGACAAATCACATGATTCTCCCTCTCTCGCTTTCTCCTCATCGATCTGTTTGAAATCCAAACCACATGTACCTCTCATCAACAAACCGCCTGACTTCTGCACTAGCCTTAGCACTTCCTAAACATGCTGCACCTATAAACCTCAATCTCTCAGTTTGGAGTCAAACATAATACTTAAAGCTCACATTACGCACGCTTTTTCTGCTTATTTCATGTTAATTGAGGGAATAATTGACGACGGGCTGTTGAATTATTAGAAAAAAATGCACACCCAATGTGGTTATGCAGCACAGCGCGAAGCGGAGAGACGTTACACCAGAGGTCTGTATTATTTTCAAAGGACCGGAGTCAATTATTCCACTTATACCACAGTTACCTATGGTGCCTATTTTTAAGAAATTTTAAAGGTTAGGTATGCGTTATTGAAAAATAATCAACACACATGCAGTGTTGTTTTCGTCAACGATGATGATAACGAAATCATTTCGTTTTTTTTATGATGATAATGCAAAAAATGGCTCTAAGGTGACGAAAACATGACGAGACTCTTTCGAATTTTCATTGACGAGACGAGACGGAACGAAAATTATTATAAGTCTGACGTTCACAATGCATGTCATGTCTGCCTATTTTGCGTGAAATCTGTCTGTTTTTAGCTAAAAAGTGTTTTGGGTACGCCCACCACCCGGCTGCCGCCATGCCGCGCACCAGATTTCCCACAACAAGAACACACCTGCGGCTGTGAAATAAAAGGACGAGAAATAAAAATTTATAGAAATAAAAGAAATAAAGCAAGATTGTTACATATGTACCGAGACCCTAAGGTGACATTGGAGAAAAGAAAATCTATAGTTTAGTTTCATGTGCTCACGTGAAACTTTCATGTGCAGAATTTTTTTTTAAGTCACGCCAGCACGCAATAGTTTCACGCGAGCACGCGAAAATAAACTTTAAAAAAAAATCTGCACATGAAAGTTTCACGTGAGCACATGAAACTAAACTTTATTTAATTTTTGCTCCATGTGCTCTTAGGGGCTCCGTACATACAGTATGAATCTTTCATGTTCGAAAAAAAAAACTTTCAGAAACTTCCGTTTATACCTATGTTTAGCACGAGGAATAAAACTCTTAAACAGTTTAGTCAGAAAGCATGACAAAGTCCCTAATTGATTATAAGGGAGAAACTAGTTAATCTAATCCAGTCAATCATAATGCAAGTGTATATAAACATCCTACACTATTGTCAAAATTCCTCCAGCATTGGACTGCAACGAAGGTCAACTGTCACTCTCCATCATTGTGAAAAATGAAGGAGACAGTGACAAAAGTGAGGTAAACAACCCTCCCCCAAATAGTGACAAAGCTGTTTTGTTCAAAAACCTGAGCGGTTGTGTGTGCCTGCATATGTGTGTCTGTGTGTACGTGTAGGTCAGTGATGGATGAGCGGGCTACTCATCTCTCCCCGAACCTTCACTCCCCCAGCAAAGTTTACCACTGCTTATTTGTCATTGCCATCATTGGGCCAGCGCTCTCACCCGGGGATCAAGCCCCACTTTATCTCTGTCCTCCAAAACAAGACAATACTACTAAAACTACACAAAAATATGGTCTGCCACCGCATTCTCCTTGTCTGTTTGTAAAATCTTCAAATTGAGCTTCGCCTTGATCCCTGTTTCTACCCCAGTGATTTTTATTTCAGATATCCAGAAATTACACTTCATACACCAATATCTCTTACATCCTCTCGAAACAGTACTTTTCCTCCGCTCGTACAATTGTGTCCTGAGGCGAATACAGTACCGAGCAGTGTTTCAACAAGTGAGGACATGATCGTGTAAAGGAAAAGAGCAAGCACAGACATGATCGTGCACAATTCTCACCTCTGCTCTCACCTGTGTGCTAGAGAGGTGCTAATGGGAAGGAAAAAACTGAAGCAATTAACGAAATAAAAGGCAAAAGCAAATGAAAGGATGCAAATTTTGATGTTTGCACAGTTATAACCCCCTTCTCCATCAACTATACACCCTAAACATACAAACACACCTCTTTAAAACAAAAAGTCTGTTCACCTTCTGCTACCTACGGTATGGCGCTGACTTTTGCGATTAAGGCACAATCCATAATGAACCTACTTTACATAAAAAAGTCTTTTGCGCCGAACAAATGACTATATGACTTCATTTAAATACTTTTTCAGTGCATTTAGCACCTGGTGAAACTCGGCAAGGTGCTTAGTGAATAAGATGCAGGTTTTTAAATACCACATGCAGAAGTACCATGTTTGTTTATTAATCTACCTCCCAGGAAGCCCTTGGACCTGAAGGTGCACATAAAGCAAGGACAGAAGTTCCCCAGCCCCTTCACACACTACACAGAAAAACGTCTAGGATGGCAGAGATTGATTGTGTAGGGCAGAATGAACCGTGTTTCATGTCACAATGCAGCTGTGACCTTCAACATGTAGAGATCCCAGAGGAACGGCAGCCGCTCTTCTACATCTCCATCCGAGACTCTACGAGGATGCAAGCGCGCGCACACACACACACGCATACTGTACTGTACATACAGTACACACAAATCATGTTGCTGCAATTCATCACATCAAAGTAGCTCTCCAACGTATATAATTGTATTTTTTCATCTTACCATCTTTGACCTACTACAGCGAGACCCTGGAGCAGAGGCCGTAATGTGCAGAGTTTAACACATAAGAGCTCAGAGCACCTGGACACACACTCAGCTGTACACCCAAACATCTGCGCCACCTCAGATCTGACTTTTTCTCTTCTCAATGAATTATTCGTTAAAACCCTCAGCAAGGGTTTAAGCATCACATCAAGACTTCTAAATGCACAACATAACTTGAGAAAGAAGTACCAATTTGAACAAAAGATGTCGATAGGCAAAACGGCTGACGTAAAACAACAGATCCATCAATAAACCCTGAATAATCTATAGCATATTCCATTGTTCAGATTAGCAAGAAGGTGTGCCAAACGTCTTGTCCGATAAATCAATATCAATGAATCTGAGTGTTAATAAAAGCATACTGCGAGACTAATAAAACTTGGCACTCGAGTCCCATTGAAAACAGCGGGTGACCACATCCAGGCATACAAACATACTGTAAATGCAAACACAGGTGCATTAAGAGCCCCTATTTTCCGATTTACAATTTTACACATCCTTTGGTGTGATTTCATCGTCCATCGTGATGGTTGACTGACATCACGTTGGAGAGACACTTCGTGATGCCACGCCCCCACCCCATTCCATTGCAAGTCGACACACACTAACTCTCTTCTATAGACTATAGTTAACCTAAAATCTTTGCAGGAATTGCTCTATAAATTAAATTGAAAATATAACTAATGCATACTGTATATGCTATTTTAAATACTGTAGTCTATACCAGAGACGTGACGTGTGTTAGTCTGTGAAAAATCCTGTCAGGCATTTGATCTTGACATTGCTAGAATCTTATCTTTTTACATGTTGTACATTTAACTTAAAATATGTAATTTTGTACAAGAAAACAGCCCATATTAATAAATTATAAGTAAATAAATTATTAGTAGCCTATTGTAGTGTCTCGGAGATCGTGCTCATTGTTACATGCTATGTTAGCTATGTGGTGTTACTGCACTGAAGCAGCAGTTTAAGATATAAAACCAGAATTCAGGGAACGTCAAGAACAAGAAAACTTGAACAACACTCCGACCGAAACTGGATTTACATACACAGACTATGTTTAAATTTCGATGTTTCTGGCCAGAAATACCAACTTGTTCACTTTGTCGGGTTTTAATAACCTGCGGATTGAAGTGCAGGCTGCTCCCGGCGGTGCTAAAGACCCGCGCTCACGGAGTACTGGTGGCACATATGCACAGATATGTACGATTTTAGATTATTTTCCTATTGGAAAGCGCGGAGGAGTCATTTAGTTCGTAAAATAATGAATTATAGCTTTTAAATAGAAAAAAACTATTTATATAAAGTGCTTAAAAGTGCACAACTCTTCTTAATTGGAATAAAGCTACTTTTTCCCTTATGTGCAAAGAGTCATTAGTTGGGTTAGTAACATAACAAAATGATAGCTTTTAAGTACAAAAAAGTTTTTCTATGAAGATATATATCAAAATAAAAAGTGCACAAATCTTCTTAAGTGGAAGTAATAAAGTAAAATAATGAATAAAAACGTAACCATCCTCAACTCCCAATTTAGGAAACATCGCCCAACCCTAGTTGACGATAAGCATAAGTATAAATCCCAAAGTAACAGATGACACGCGTTATCGTCTCCAACGTCAATCTCTTTTCTTGGACTACAACGAACACACGGATTGTAGGCAACAGTTTACTTCCTCAGGCTGTTGACGTGGTCACGACGGTCATTATTATAATTCGTCCCACTTCTGACTCAAGGCATGTAAGTAGTCTATGTTTTATATTTAAAGCATATTCAGACTAAACTCAAACGCAAGTTTTGTGCAGTGCATTGTAGCCCTTGTTGTTTGTCGTTTCTATGATCACAAATGCAGACATGGTTTTATGTGTTTAGTATCCTTATCTGTTACGTTCTGCGCATTGGTAAAGTTGATCGTTGATCAGCTTGGTCATCTGCATTTTCTGAATCAAATTTGGCTCGTATTGATAACGGTAGGGTCACATTTCTGGCTGACGCCAAATCATAACTTTCTAGTTAGCTGGCCAATCGTAGGACAATCTTTTTTTCAGAACGATGAGCTTTGCACAAAATCAACGCGAGCAACAATAATGTACGATATGTGAAAAGTAATTAGTTTTTTTTAACTATAAACCACGCAAACATATTGCATTTCACCGAATACACAAAATAACATTGTTTTTAGCAATGTAATAGGCGCTCCTTAATAAAAGAAAATGAAAATCAGCTTTTGATTTGTAAACAAAGTGACTTGACCACAGGATGTGCTTTTGCAACATGAGATTTGTGCAGTTTGTGCATACACAGTAGTGTAGCGTATATTGAGGCTATACAAAACACTTCACCCAGCCTAGCCCATTAGCCATTACGCTGATATTGATGAAAAATTGCTGTTAACACTTAAAGCCTTGTAAATTAACAAACTGTTGGCTTATTAAAACAATAATAGATTTTCTTGTGTTGCTCAATTTCCCTTGCGTCTAATGAGATGCCAGCAAGTGGCCCCTGCCTGCAAGGTTAATAGTTTCCATATTTTTCAATTTCAAAAACTGGGTTCTTCTAGTTCAAGAACCGATGCAGAAGTACCGTTAATTAGACAGCAAAAACTCAAAAGAGCTTCAAGAGACCACGTAAAACAGACAACCAGTTTTCCACATCCACTTCTGGGGCTTTCCTGTGAAATATGACCGACTCTTATATATATCTTCTCCCACAGCACGCCTAAAAGCACAGCTGCTTGGGTCGCTTTGTGAAAACATGTTTGGCTCTGTAAAACAGGAGAGCCGATGCTAAAGCCACGGCCTTCTCTTGCAGGGGGGTGTGCACTTAATGAGGCCTTTGAACACCACGGTCTCTTTCGTCGGATGTGGACGGAGGTGAAGCTGTCGGGGTGACTGCCCATCGAGTTTTGAAATGATACAGACAGGCAGTGGTGGGCTGATACAGCTTGCCATTGATCACACATTCTGGACAGGAGGCTTTTCAATCACCCCCTCCTCTCTTCCCGTCTCCTGCATCTGTGGGCTAAGAGGCCTGGGCTGAGGTAAATTGCCTCATGCCAGTCTAATTTTAAGAGGCTCGTAAAAGCAGAGATACGCCGAGCTCTTTCACGTTCTCTCCCCGGCTCCCTGAAGTGCACAGCTATGCTCTTGTGTAGAGATGAAGCTTCGGGATCTCATTCTCTTCAGGAAAGAGTATGCTTTTACCGCACACACGCACAGACAGACGCGCACATACATACACTGACCATCGCATCTGCTGGACTTGTCTTGGCAGACAGCATTTAATTTCAGTTTGGACCTCTGGGCAATTTATCCACCGTGTGTGTCCTCTCCATCATACTGGTATAGACGAGAATCCATCTCATAGCCATTGGGTTTGGGTCTACATGAGTTTATAATCAATGAGCACTAGAGATTTAATTGTGTTTTGTATAGGATGCATTATGACATGTAAAATATTATGTAAAGCTATTATTCCCTTCTCTTCTGCATTAATCAAAATAAAAGTTTAAAATGGCTCAATGTGAGACATTAAGTATATTGTGTCATGGGTACTGTTCACATCATGTGCATGAATCATACTTATGCTGATAAAACAAGAGAGTTGGAGACTCCATTGCTTAGTCATTGTAATTAGGCTTAAGTACAGCCTACCCATCATTCACTTTATTGTCTTAAAGGAACAGTTTACCCGAATTTAAATGTACCCTCTATTACCGGCTTTCCTCTGTGAAACATAAAACAACACGCTAGGCAGAACGTCCAAGCTTGTGTGTTTTCGTTACAAATAAAGTGGATACAAAGAAAGTGGGTGGCAATTTATTATGCCAAGACTAGGAATATAACACACAGCTCATGGATTAATTTTATAATGCTACTGTCCTTTTTGGAGCTTGGCAGTATAAATCACAAACCACTTTCCACCATCACAATCCGTGTATGGAAAAGAGCAGCAGGGAAAAATCTAATTTTGCATTTCAGGGAAGACAGACACTAATATTGTCTTGTATGTGAGTGTGGGGGAAAGAATGAAAAAATTTAATTTAGGGTGAACTGTTCCTTTAATGCTTTAATACAATACAGAGAATTACATTGTGCTTATCTCCTTCTAAATTAAAACACTTCTTATCAAAAATTAGATTATAAACAAAGATTGGCTATTTTATCAGTGGCAGGACAGTGTTTGCATCAGTTTTTGCATAAATCACCTGCAGCGTGACGATCTGTACAGCAGAGCATGGTAATGTAATGTAGTATATTGATCATTTTTAAAATGAAACGGACAGACATTAGTAAATCCTTAAGGTTAAAGTTGCTGTAATCACAAAGACTGATAATAAACTATGATATAATATTCCACTCATTTACTAATGATTGATACCTATATAAACTCAAAATACATCAAGAATATACACAAAATTAAGAAACCCTTGTAACGAATTAACTTGCTTGTATATTTGAGTAGCCTAAAGCATGTGCAATGCGCTCAAATCTTTACGAAGTTTACAAATGTGCGTGTTTTGGCAAACGCTGTTTTATATCAAACTGAATCAATCAGATGAACTTGTTTACTCTGTTGCAAAATATACCTCAACACACATATACCTACAAAACAGTTGTTTTCCTGAGCAGTGTATCGATTTATCCATGACAGATAAAAGTGACCGTTGGTCTTACCCAAACGCGCGCTTTACCTCAGGCACTTTCGCGCGCCTGTCAGTTCACGCGCTAATGTCAGTGAGTGAAGCGACTCCTACCTGCATCGTGCTGGATCGCTTTTGTCCTGTGGCTGTGAATGCCCGGGTGATGCATCTCTCCCTGGCTTTCCCGACGCCGTCAGAAATCCTTTAAACAAGTAAGGTAGGATACAAAATATCGCAAATTTAATCTATAATCGAAATCTTTTATCTCGCAGTCAGCGTTTACTTCAAAACACCAGTGGTATTCATCTCGATTTTCCTCTGACGTTTCGTTATGGAAAGTTATACGAATGAAACAGCAGTATAGAGAGGAGTTAGAGAGAGGAGCTCTGTGCCGCCTTTACTCCACACACGGCAGATGCTTGCGGTTTCGATGGAAAGGGAGGGGTGGGATGTGGCCGGGAATGTTTATGAAGGAAATAACAAGTGAGAGTGAGAAATATCTTGACACCGATGAGAGATATTAGACTGAACGGATGAGATAGAGACACACCATTATCAGTTACTATTCTAGGTGCATTTATAAATTAAGTTTGTAGTCAGGTCTTTTTACCCACATTGATCCACAGACAATACGAGTGCCGTAATGCACTGTTAAAAATAAAGGTTCCTAAAAAGTCGGACTGTAGGCTATACTGTAGGTCCATAAAGAAACGTTATTCAGACTATAAAAAGGTAAGAAAATGGTCTGAATTTGACTCAAGGTTTCTTTGGGGAAGCAAAAAATATATATAAAAAAAAAATGGCATCAGAACCCCGCGAAAATCCCTTTTAAACCCGTTCTTTTAAAGGAATATGTCAATATTTAAATTCTCGCATAATTTATTCACCCTCATGAATATATTAAAAGCCATGTTATCTTCTTATATGGGGGTCAAGATGAAGCTCCAAACATCAAACATTAGTAAACCATTAAATACTTATGTAAAGTGCGCGTTTTATATTAAACTTACTTTTGTTAATAATTTCTGTCATTTTTTTATTTTATCCTTAAAATTTAACAAAAAATTAAATAAAAAATATTTATGTATTTCATTAAATAAGCCCTATATACAGTCTCATTGTTTTTCATTTCATTATTATAATTTTTTAGTTTCAGTAGAAACCTAGCGGCTTGCCACTGGTGTACCAACGGTGGTCTAGCAGCGGCAAGGCACTGGTGGTTTGCCACCCAAGAAACGCCAGCAGACTGACAGCTTTTTTACATTGGTCGGTTTGCCGAAGGTGCGCCGATGGTGGTCCAACCGCGTCAAGCCGCTGACTTCCTGCTGCCCAAACACAGCCGGCGGATCGCCAGGTTATTGTTTGCTGAGCAAATGACTCTAGTGGGTTAATATGTTTTCTTAAGAGAAACAATATGCTTGTAAGTTAAAACAATTAATATTTTGAGCTTATTTAATGATAATTAAGTTGTGTATCCATAGCAAAAAAGAGATCAGCACAATAAGTTCAAATTACGTTGAATCTCACAGTTTGCTTGTCTCATGTCATATGCATGTTTGTCCAACCCAGTCTCACGAAATTGTGTACATTTTTTATTCTTTTTTTTTGTGATATTATCACAAATTTCCGTGTTTTTTCGTGATCGTATAACAAATTTATGTTTTCGTGTGATTATCACGTATTGGTTACTCAACTGTTTTGTCCTATTTTCTTACCATTGTCGCTTCGGTTTAGGGTTAGATTTACATAAAATGACATGTGTGACCCGTGCTTGCAAAATAAGTCGGAATGAGCAATTTTTCAAAAAAGAGTTAATTAAATATATTTTGACATTCTCTATTAAAAAAAACCCTTCAAAACAATTAACGATTTGTTGCAATCTCAAAAACACGTGTTTGAAGTTGATTGAAGTCAATTTTAAGAAAAATCGAGTTTAAGATTTTTAAAGGTTCAAAAACAAAAACACTGCATCCATACCTTAAAATCACTGTTAAAACTAATAGATTTGGCACACACAAAGTCAAAAACAGTATCAAAGTCGGAGCCGATGGTGTAGTCGTGGACATTGCTCGGATGCACTTCTGGTGACCCGAGTCCGAATCCCGGCATGAGGTCCTTTGCCGATCCCATTCCCCTCTCTCAACCCTGTACTTTCCTGTCACTTTCTAAAATACTGTCTATCAAATAAAGGTAAAAATGCCCCCACCAAAAAAACCCCAATATCATTATACGTTCAACTCTTTTCTTTCTTTTATTGTTTGATCGACATTAAGACACAGACAGTTTTAAGATCTACTGTAATGCAAGAATATAATATATTGTTACACATCAGATATTTTTCCCAACAGTTAACCAAACATTTACTTAAGACATAACAGATTATATTTGTGTGAATTCTTGTCAAAACAGATATTTTTTAAACTGTAATTATGTGTATTTGTGTATACTGTATATCAGGGTCGCACGTTCGGTTCGCATCAGTCAGTCAGCGTGAGGAAGATAGGTTTTTTATGTTTTTTATGTCTTATTGCGTAATAACTCTTTGCACCGCACTTTATTTTCTCATCCCTACATGTTTTAAAACCAAAACCAAAAGGTCACATGCATGTAAATGGAAACGCATCTTTAAATTAGACTCAGCATTTATTATGGCACACCTGTCAGAAAACATACAAACAAATAATTTTAGATGTTTAATGACTATTTAGAGCATTGAGATCACTAGACGAGGGCTTAAATGTACTTACTTTTATGACCAAAATCAACATTTATCCTTTATTTTGCCTCTAGCTCAAAATTAGACTGAGGGCTTTCTGACTCATTTTGCCAACATGGGTCACATTTATTAAATGAAGTGAAGCTTTTAAAGCTACTAAATTTGTTCCATGGGATCATATTATTTTCTGATGGTGGTCAAATGGTTAGTTATGGTTTGATGGCCAGTGCTCCTGCAAAGCTCCAAGCTGCTACATTGCTGCCCATGTGCCCACTAAGTTTTACATAGCCAAGCACGGCATGCTGGTTGCCATCCTCTCCCATATGGGTCAGCTTCCTGTCCTTGCTGGGCAAAGCCTACTACTTAGGAAGCCCCCTCCCATAACAGAACACATTTCATGCTGACCTATGAGCAGTTTTGCCACTTAATTCCTATTCTTGACTTTAAACCACTATGATGAAGCTGGTCTCTGATCAGTGCCAATGAACATCCATAGGAACAGGCAGGCATTGGTCCTGTACCTGCAGTTTAAGTTTGGACAATACCGGTCAACATATTTTAATGCTGGCAGTTGTCATCTACCCTGGTCTAAAACTAGACTGCAGGGTCTGTTCATAAAAAACTTGCGTGGGATCTGTGAGTGCTGTCCAAACTCCAAAGCAATAAAGAGCACTTACTTTTCAGTAGTGTCGTTTTTTAATGCACCCAAGTGGTGCTAGTTACTGTACAGGGGAAGGTGCATTTGTATGTGATGTACACTACCAGTCAAAAGTTGATACTAAAATGTTAACTATGATCTTAACAATCTTTTCATCTGAAGGTGTACAGTTAAATGCTCAAAATTACTGTCGTAGACAAAAATAAACAGATTGATTTCGGTTATTTTTTTTCTTGAAATAGATGACTGATTATTGAAGGAAAAGTAGCCAATAGAAGCTCAGAGTTAATGTGAACTCCTTCAATGTTCTTTAAAATCATCCTAAGGTGAAACCTTAAGAAGCTTCTAAAATGGCACGAGTATGGTTTTGCAATTTTTGGCAAAAATATATAAAAATAATAAACGAGTGAGTGTGTCAAAACTTTTGACAGGTAGTGTACAGTACGCAAGGCAATGATGGACTAAAACAGTGAAACTCATCTAATTTGTTGGTTCCCTAAACAGTATTGTCTTAAAAAATAAGGGTGCTATTTGCAGCAATGCCATAGAGAACCATTTTTTTACTTTAAGTCAAAAGTTCCTAAAATAACCATTTTCAACCTTTTTCTACCATGAAGAATCTTTTATGCAACAGAAAGCTTCTGCTGATGTTAACATGAACAGAAAGTCGCGATCGACTTTACTATCTACCGTACACTGAAAAAAATGATTCATTAAATGTACTCAATTTTTTAAGGTAAGGGGTCGCAATCAATTTATTTAAGCTACATTTATACAAAAAATTTGAAAAACAAAAAACTTTTGTTTAAATGTAGCTTAAATAAATTGATTGTGACCACTTACCTTAAAAAAATTGAGTAAATTGAATGAATAATTTTTTTAAGTGTATTTTCCAGATTGTAAGTCGCTCCGGAGTATAAGTCGCATCAGTCAAATGCGTTTTAAAGAGGGAAAAACATATATAAGTCACACTGGACTATACATCGCGTTTATTTAGAAAATGATTTCACAAAATCCAAGCCCAAGAAAAGCAGGCTGAATAGGTGTCTGTACATGTTAACGTAACATTATCAGTTATTCACTGGCTAAATCAACACAACAAGCCAAATCAAGTTCAAAAAGGTCCCAAAGTCATTTCACATCACTGAATCCACTGAATTACATAAATACAGGAGCAGCATAGAGCGGACTCTCGCGGCTGTAGACGATAATGGTTTCTCTTGGTTCATATGAATTAATTTTTGACATATAAGTCGCACCTGACTATAAGTTCCAGTACCCGCAAAACTATGAAAAAAGTGTGACTTATAGTCCGGAAAATACAGTATATTTCCGAGTAAAATGGAAATCACACAAGGAAAATAGCGAGTGTAGTTTTCCATCATGAATTGGAACTTACAGCAGACTTTTTAGCTGACGTTATCAGAGAAGGATCGTCACAAGAGAGTGGACGTACATTTTAAGATTTTGATTAAAGTTGATGAGGGCACATGAAGGAAAAAAATGACCCAAACTGATAATTTGTTCATAATAAACACTGCAACATTCCATTAAAAAATAAGAATTGCAGTTTTTCAATTTCATGGGGACTTTAAAGGCTTTTTATGGAACCATACAGCCTAACAAAGAACCTTTTAGGAACCCTTTTCAATACACCATGAACCTACTGCACCCAAAACCCCTCAAGATTGTGTAGTAGTCACTGTACATGATGTAAACTGCATCTCTTTTTGATTTACTATGTCCACAAAAGCACATTTGAATGTGTTATTTTTCTTGCATGCAAGAATTTGATCAGGTAGACACAAATGGGTCAGCAATTCATCTTTTCTTTTTGCTAGAATAAATTTCGGAGATAGGAGAGCTACAGACAGACTTATATATAAAAATAAGAAAATTAGAAACAGTTGGACACAATGAAAGGCACCACATCAATATATATACTGTATATTTGTATTTTTTATGTTACAATGTTGCATGTTATGTAAGAACTATACTGTGGGCAAACACATGTTACAGAATAATGAATATTTAATATTTAGAATAGAATAAATAAGTAATGTAAATAATACATTTAATGATGATGCCCTGGAAATGTTAAGCTATATTAACAATCACAAATTATAAATGTAATTTGTACAAATCTGAATGATCTGGAATGTAATCTAATGAAAAAATTATATTTTATAACATATTTTTTATTACGATGGATAAATTTGATTTCTCCTGGGATGCAGTGGTTTATTCCCCAGTGCACATCTGTTGTTCCATTGCAGGCTGTCATGGGTTTGGTCTAATCACTGCACAGGTGTCTGCCTGTGGCTGTCAGTCATCTAGCTTGCTACAATATGCAAATGATCATAAATGCCATCGGCCGGGTTATGCCACAGTTGGATGAATCATCCAGTCCAATGTCATTTGAATGGGTTTGTGCCAACTGCAGAAGCCTTCCTATCGCACCTGAAGATGAAAGCTAAACAGGCATACTTATCAACAGCCATTAATATACACAGAGTGTCTTTCTAGATTTCCTCAAGCACTATGCCGAACTGTCTAGGTCTCCAGTTAAGCTAAAAACAGAGAGATATTCCCCTTCCCTGCCATTCCATGCAGCCAAAGGCTGTGAAACTGCTGACACGTGAGCTCCTCTTTGCTATGTCGCACTGAAATGCCGCTAGCCATGTACTTGACAGCCCTTGCATAGTGCAATTCACTTCCAGTATACTAACAGGAAGAGTAAAGTGGCACCAACTAAATACTTAGGCGAATTCATGCCCGAGTCATTTTAGTGAATTGCAGGATATTTATCAGTGGCTTAAAATACTGGTGTTACAGTCTATTGCTGAAAAACATTATTATTTCATGCATTATATTTTCTTATGGTTAGATTTATTTAAACAAAAGTTGAATTTCAAAAACATTGATTTCTAAACTTCTATTAAAAATATAAACGAAACACCTCAGTGGTGATTTGACAGAATTATTTACACCCCTACGGCGTTTCTTGCAATGCATTGCTCTCTTCATATTCACATCACATTGAGGTTTCACTCATTAACAAACTAACTCAAGTCGCTATTTCATAAGGCTGATGTGGTTCTCTGCAGAGAGGTGGCCCTGATCAAATATTCCCTTTCAGGAGAGGAAGAACAAAGGCTATCGATGGTGGGGGGATTACTTATGCCCTTTTCTCTCGCACCGTGTCCAGTTTTCCGCATTCTCTTTTACATGAGAAGCAGCTCTCTTACGCAGATAAAAGCAAGATCAGTTTGATTAGAATAACCTGTCATTCACCTGCATACATGGGGCATTCTGCTGAAAGAACAGAAGAAAAAAGGAAAATCCGATAAAGCCCCGGGTTTCTAATTAGCTTGGGATTATTAAACATTGTATAGAAAACTCTGAAAATTGGAGAAGGGAAAATATTAATTGGATGACGTAACATTTGCCCAGTAATCGTAACTGGTTTGCAGAAAAGCCATGTGTAGATGAGGCAGATTATAATTATGGTTTACAGATCATTCACTGATGTTTATGCAAGCGTCTGTGTTTATCCAGGTACTGCAGCCAAGCAAAACAAAGCTCTGTAATGATTATTGCAGATCTTGTAAACATCATATGGCCGTATAAAGTAGTTTTATGAAAATTCTGTACCTTCATGTTGTTCCACACCCGCATGACCTTTTTTCAATAAATGGAACACAAATAAAAATATTTTTGATCAAATCTAAGAGCTTTCTGACCGCAATACAACTACCACTTTCTGCAGGGTTCCCACACCTTAGTTAACTTCAAATTCAAGGAGCTTTCAAGGACTTTCCAGGTTCATTCCATTTCATTCAAGGAGTAGGGTTACACCGTGTTACCTTTTAAGATACATTTTTACAGTTCCCTTTTGAGGGAACTCGCGCTGCGTCACTGCGGTGACACTTTGGGGACGCCTCCAGGGGTAAGTGCGTCTGAATGTGTTTATTAAATTCAACCAATGGTGAGGCTTAACGACAAAGACAGGGTGACGCGGGAGCCAGGAAGTATATCACTATCTGAAATATTGCCAAAGACGGTGTTACAGGGACACAGGAAGTATGGCAAGGGAGACGCAGCGTCTCGTTCCCAGTTACATACGTAACCCGAGACGTTTTCATGTGTGAAACACAATTATGCAAAAAAGCATTTTGGTATGAATCAACATTCGCATACAGAAGATATAAGCATTTAAAACTAAAAGTTTAGCTTGTGTGCCCAAAAAGTCTAGAATTTTTATGATATTATCCTACACTACACAGGGAATAATATGGATTTTTTTCCAGAAAACTTCTTGCATAAAATGGAATTCAAGCACGTTCAATGACCTCTTTCTATGTATGAATTTCAAAAACTTCCCTGGGCCCTGAATTTCCCCTAGATTCACAAACTTTCAAGGATTTTAAGGACCTGTGGGAACCCTGCTTTCAGGCCCAGAACGGCGAGTAAGGGCATTGTTAATGTGACTACAGTGGACAGAATATTTTCTGTGTAAAAAACAAAAAGAAAACTTTTCTTCCATGTCAATCCTGATGTAGCCTTACTACGTCAGACTTTGTACTTCCGCACAATTTCGGTTCGCTTCTGTACTCAGTTTGAGATGGCAAACCTTCTCCCAGTTTTCCTCCGGGTCCGCAATAGCCGGCCAATCAACGAACAGAAGGCGGGCTGAGAGCCTTGACGTAGACTCTAAGCTCTGATTTAAGATAATAGTTTAGGTTAGGGAAATCGAAAACGACAGCGAATATAAAGACATGGGATGCTATTCGTTCTGTGTGGGAGAATATTCCCGGCATTTGCCAACTGAAGCCCGAACAAGAAGAGTGTTTGTTAGAGGTTTTGAATGAAGGTGATGTTGTAGCACTACTAGACTTACTTCACATAATCTGCAAAAGTAATCCACAACCATGTTCACTCTGGTATTTCTCTCGATGGATTTGTTTTCGCATCATACATGTGTTTACACCGGAAGTTTGATGCGCTGAGCCGGCGTATAACACATGTCATAACCAAATATGTTATGTGATTGGCTTACGTTTACAACAATGATTTTAGACCTAACCCTAACGCCCTCCCAGAGAAAGTAAATGTTTGTCAATTATGCCCTTCCAGACTCTGTCTATGAAGTAGCAGAGGTTGGTATTACCAGGCTAGTCCTGATGTGCTTTTATAAAGCCGCCTTTCCACTGTACACAGCAGCCAATAAACCGTAATTCATTCATTCTCTATGATGATTCACAAAGGGGCCGACCATCTGCGGATGCGTAATTTTGAGAGACAATTTGAGCTTTGGATATGTTAAAAACGTTATACTTGAGCGTCTACACCGCATGATATATGCTGACCAGAAGTGATGTATTTCTTTTTTGTTTAACTTTATCACTTACACTTGAATCACTTGAATTACTGATGAGTAATAAATTATGTATTTAATATTTATACATTATTGTTTTCATCCATGTTCCCTTAAAAAATACTGTTGTCTTTTTCAAATGCAAATCTGTTTATAGTTTCATTTATTAATTCCACTATGGTGAATATTAGAAAGCGCTTGTGCTGGAATGAGATTCACTCCCATGGTGGCACAGATTTACCATTAAAGGATTATTCCACTTTCATAAATTATTTTTGATAATTTACTCACCCCGTCATGTCTTCCAAGATGTTTATGTCTTTCTTTGTTCAGTCGAGAAGAAAATATGTTTTTTGAGGAAAACATTCCAGGATTTTTCTCCATATAGTGGACTTTAGTGGACCTCAACAGTTTACAGTTTCATACAGTTTCAAAAGGCTCTAAACAATCCAAGCCATAAGGGTCTTATCTAACAAAACAAACATCATTTTAGCCAAAAAAATTACTTTTTAACCACAACTTTTCGTTTTGCACTATCCGTGTGACGTGCCAGCGTGACCTTAAGTTTTACAGAATCACGTCGATGTGTGATGTATGCAAAACTACCGCTCCAGTGTTAACAAGTGTTAAGAAAGAGGACCGTTCCAATGTTGTTGGAATTAGGGGTGTGCGTTGTGACGATATTTGAACGATTAAAATGTCTCCACGATCCACTTTTTCGGGAAACATCGTTTTACTGTGTTTCATGCCTTCATCAAGTACCTGACAAGGTGCACCCTACAAGAAGGCAAGCTAAGGGCCAGGTATATCTTTTTTCCGCGTCCGGTTAGCGGCCACACACGGATGGCCGTGTTTCGACACATACAAATGATTTCTTATTCAAATTATTACTTTACCAGACATTATTAAAAATGTAGGATACGTGAAGAAAAGTAGCGGATCCACCATTGCAAACAACGTTTAGAACAGACATAAAAAAAAACTAGTGATGCACCGATGTATCGGCTGCCGATATTTATCGGCCGATTTTTGATGAATTTGAAACCATCAGCATATCGTCAATAGCATGAGAAAGGCAGATACCGATTGTTTATTAATTAACTGCATAAAGAAATCCATTATATGTAAAAAATGAGTTAATGTTGTTAATAAAATAAATGCTGAATAGCAAAAACCACATTTGAAGGTTGTCATGCTGTCTTATTATATTTGTTTTAGCTTAATTTGTGCCTCTCTTATTATGTTGGTCAGTTGAATGTTAATTGGATCAAATCCATGTTCAGTAAAAATTATTTGATGCAGAAATAAACTAGCTAATAGACCAACTGTATAGTATTGTATATAAGTGTTTAATATCGGTATCGGCCAGAAGTTGTCTGTTTAAATCGGTATCGGCCCAAAAAAATCCTATCGTTGCATCCCTAAAAAAACAAAGAACAGGAATCAAACATTATGGTCAGGAAAATGCTTCACAGCTTTCTGTTCTTGGAAGAATTCAAATAAAAGAAGAGAAAACGATAGTGTTTGTGCAAATGTTGTCTATTTCCTTTGTGTAATTGTTGTCCTGTTGCAATATTTTCTTGTGCATGCGCTGTTGTACGTGCACTTTCTGTGCATGTATTTGTTACCTTGTAGGACTGCATTTTTAAATGTGGGCATTAGTATGGCTGTATTAAGGCTCAGTAATGGCAAAATAGTCTTTAAGAAACAACAAGAAAAATAATTGTGATAAAATCGTAATTTGCCTAAATAAACCATGATATGATTTCCCCCCATATCACCCACCTCTATGTTGAATGATAATATTAATGTCTTTGTGTCAGTTTATTGTTTAAAACAGTCTGCAAGTGTGCATTTCACATATGTAATGCGTGACCTTTTGATTATTGTGATTACATAATACGCAATGTCGCGCTGGCGTGTCGCACAGCGACAGCAAGTTTTTAAACTTTTTATTTTGCAAAAAATGACAATCGTTTCACTAGATAAGACCCTTATGTCTCGGTTGGGACCGTTTAGAGCCCTTTGAAGCTGCATTGAAACTGCACAGAAAGTAAATTGAACCTGCAAATAACTTGATCGATCAACATCGGCAGACGCGTTGATTTGTTCCATCTATTTGGTTTGTTTTGGCGAGAAGCAGCTCTCCAAGTATCTCTGTCAAAATCACACCGTCTCATTGGCACAACCCTCCAGCCATCTCTCCCCAGAGTGATTAATCTTCTAACACTAATTAGATATTTGCTAATTAGCATCTGACATACGAGGGGAGGAAGAAAAACATTTGCATGAGGATACGGATGGCTGCAGTCACCAAATGCAAAGCTCAACCTCTCCGAAGTGCCGTCGATATGCAGTAAGAGTACCAGGAAGTGCTGATGTCAGAATTACTGTACCTGCTGGGTGATCTTCCCGCATATAAAAAAAATGTCAAAGACCAGGGGCTCAGATTTTATTCATTTCCAAAAAAATGACATCCCCTTACTTTCAAATGAGCACCATGTAGATATTAATGACCATCGTGGTGGAAACCTGGAGCTGAAAGGACATTAATTTGGATATTGCCAATTTAGGTGGAAGCCTGGTGGGGAAAAATCAGCATGATTTTGGTCTTCTGTCCTCGCCTACGCAGTCTCCTTCTGTCCATAACCAACTCATTTCATACGCACTCATCAATTAATGATGGCAGCTTATTATCATTTCATCGTGAGGGTTAAAAGATCCATTGCAGGTGGATGAATGCTACCTGTGAGTCACTGGGTAACATTGAGAAAATGATAAAGCCAAACCATAATCAGACTTGCAGATTATATAGTGCAGTAAGAATGATTGCTTTAACCCGGCGACATGCTGTGCCGAGTGAGAAACAGCTGATTCTCTACAGTAAATCAGTAATATATCTGAATATTACATTGGCCTGATAAAAGTTCTAAGAATCGTTCATACCTTAACAGAACAGGAACACTAACACAAGTAAACTTCATTTATATTCATTAGGTGATGAAATTGAAACACACACACACACACATACACAAGTGTATCCAGTTGGTAAAGGCCTCTCTCACAATCTGGTGTCTCTGGCTTCTCTTCAGTGCTAAATCATCACTTTTGGAGCGCTATAGGCTTGGCACGATTTTTGAAAAGCAGTTACGTCAAGAGCAATTACTTCTCTTTGTCCTTTACAATGGCATATGCAACAAATAATAACTCACGGCTGAATAAACCGGAAAGGAAATCAAACAAACAATGACATTTATCTGAAATCCCTTAAGTCGTGATACCAATATCTCAGTCTCATCAGTGAGATAAACCGATAAAAAGTGACTGATGTCGTGATGTGAGCCTACAAAATTGAGGTAGATTCAGATAAGCTATTTGTCACAGGACTTCGGGCCATTCGCGGTTTTCGAGAGGCTCTCAAAGTGCCGCTAACAATTTCCATTCACATGAAATGCGTCTGAAGATTTCGCAGCGTAATTAAATTCCTAACTAGTGGAGGAGGAGAAAGCCGCTGTCACAAGGGGGCGGTTAGCTGGATTCGGGATGCGTTTTAGCAGCGAGTTTGTGAAATATTCGAGTTCACAGGCTCACAGATGTCTCATTAACTTCATGTCATTTGCACCCACTTCTACGTCATTATGGAGATATGGAAAATGACAAGCTGTTGTCAAAAAAACAAAGAAAATATCTGACTGTGATTTGTCAAATTCATTAGGACCTAATGTGCAAAATCATTTAACTGTGTACAAAACTATTTATCTAGTGCACAATTTGTAATAAATCGATTGGATAAATTACATACTTGTCACGTCACTATAACTGATGCTTTTACTAAAACTACAAGTGTACAGGATTACAATATACTGTAAACTACAGAATGTAAATCAGCCCTTGGTGTACGATACGGCCAGACGGCAATAATCCATCCTGCATTGTCTCATTTGATTGCACTAAGCGTGCTGTACTGTACGCTATGTGTGCGTTTTGTTTGTGCAGCGCACGCACAATTTGCATCTGAATTTCCCATCAGGGATCAATGAAGGATGTCCGTCTGTCTGGCCGTCCATCTATCGCACGTGCTTTTGCAGACTCCAGCTATACCATAATGTGTCACTGCTGTGTGTTTTGTAAACAGGAAGAGCTCCTGCTGACCAAATAAGATTATTCAGAGGGCACGTTGTTTTTTGCTTACAGCTCAAACTGTGAACATAATCAGCCAGCTTTCTCTTGCCTCTCTTCACAATTACTCTGAAACACATCAAGGTCAAGTGGCTGAAGACACTGTCGTTACAGCTCGAGTACATGCGAGATCAAATTCACAAGTGTTATTAAAAAAAAAACACATTAAAGATCGAGAGAGATGCATGTTTGCTTGTATAGACGGTTTCAGCGGCAACAACGTAAACAAACGACTTTTGTGGCCCAAACTTCCGTTTTATCCATGGATAAAAATTAGCACCCGCCACTAGCCGAATGCGGGTGATTTTGTGTCGTGGCAGGTAAACTCGCTTCACCTCAGCCACCATGGCGGGTCAATAAAAATAGCATACTGTTTCAACCAGACACTTTTAGAGGAGGCACATTTTTCAAAAAATGTGGCGTTACATCGTAGGTGTTAAGAGGTCTGCAGAGTAAACATCTCAGGAGGAGCCAGTGGACAAAGAGGCGAAGGTCAAAAATGTTTTTTTAAGAACGATGGAGAAAAGAAGACAATGGGGAGTCCCACGATTGGTTAGTGTACGATGGTCCCCTACACACTGACTATTAATTCGGTTGTCACTTCACCTTTAAATGCGTAGTCCTGTTTTGTACACACACACTTTAGTAATTTATGTGACTGACAACCGCATCCTACAACCGAATTAACTCCCGCAAAATGCAGGTAGTGACAACCGCATTTACAGAAACTCTGCTTAGTGTTTACATAACCAAACTGAACAACTAGTCATTCATAACTAGTCGTTTAAACATGCCTCACGGACATGACAGGTCTCTCTTCTGAAAAAATAAGAGGAAAAAGTCTTCTGTATGATACGGTTGCCAGATTTTGCACACAAAAAAACAGCAAACAAGAAAAATCCAATAATAAACCAAAATAAATCCAAATGCTTTATCTCAAAGATCAAAATATTGGGACAGGCACCTTCACACTTTAATAACACCAAAAACTTGATCGCTTCATGAGCCAAAAGCCATAAACGGTTTAGCCCCAAAACTGTATGTAAGTACAAAAAAGACAAGGACCTGGCAACAGTGCAAGATAGCGTTCTGTGGAGCAGCCTTACAAATGCATGCAATACACAACGTCAAAACAAAGGTTTATTGCAAAAAACATATGCGACAAAGAAAATGTGACAAAAAACTGTTCTAAAATGTAACATTTTAATTAAACAAAACATTACATGACACTGTTGGTTATTGGCCAGAATTCATGATAAATTAATATATTTTATAAAATGTCATACAACGTGGGGACCCCTGGCACCATCTCTCGGCCCCGGTCCCCTAGTTTGAGAACAACTGCTGTTAGCAGATGGCCAAATGTATTATAAAAATATAAAATATATAATATATAATAAAAATATTCAAATATTTGTGTAACCGTAAACGCAACAACCAGAAAATTTGATTCTAGGAAACCGTTTTGATAAACTTTCTGAGTTGCCAACACGTTAGAACTAGGGATGCACCGATACCACTTTTTCCATCTCCGATTCCGATACCCGAATTTTATAATATAATTATATAAAAACAAATAATTTAAAATGATTTACAAGTTACGAGAACATTAGTAATTATTAACCATGGCAGTGTTTAGGAGAAAATAAAATAGGCACGTTTGATCAATGAAGTATGCTAAATATATTTTCCTTAATTGCGCAAAAAGTCACAGTAAAAAAGATTTAGTGTGCAGATGGTTATTTTGGGAAGTATGCACTTAACCGGACCTTTTATACACATTTGGGGTGCAGAATTGATCCGCCTAAATCATATTGAATGCGCCTAAACCACACTGTGCTTCCTGGGCGCAGCATTGATGCTCTAGAAGCATCCTCACATGGGAATCCTCGCTCCGTAATGGAAAGTTACGTTCATAACTATTAAAACACAAAGAGATTAGATGCATCGTGTGCACAGCAAATACTGAATTGCATCCATCCAACAGCTTCCTGAGACTTTATAAAATCAGATGTTTAATAAAGCCTAACGTTACAGTTATGTTGTGTGTGTGTGTTGAATGACGCGTTTTCATCCGTCCGCTTCTCACCAGTGGATTAACTCAGTTTGCAAGTAAGTTACAGTGTTTCTGTAAACATTAATATCTTTAAATGTGCGTTTGTTCCTTCACATGAAGCTATTGAGTGTAAGATGACTTTGATTATAGTGCATAAAAACGTTTATGGTGCTTTTATAATACTTTGTCGTTTTAATCGCTTGTCAGTGACAACCATGGGTAACGCTCAGTATCGGAATTGGATCGGTCCTGTTAGTCCGATATCCGAAAAATAAAGAGGCCGGATCGGCCCCGATACCGATCCAGAATATCGGATCGGTGCATCCCTAGTTAGAACTACTGTCGAACAACACCACTTCCGTTGCCAAAATGCACATGCAACTATTTGATCACGTGGGTTGTAAAACGGTCTATTTGATGCTGGATCGTTGTGTCTTATGACGCTGTCATGTGTATTATGTTTTGCCCTGCCATAATTATTGTTTAATTTTATTGTCCTTGTTTGCCCCCTCAAGGGTATTTTCTGTTATTTGATAAAGTATTTCGTCATGAGCTGTCTGCATTTAAGTTCTGTCCTCCCCACACATGACAACTGTTGCTACAGAAACTCATAATCCCGAGTCGGAGGACGTGAACAGCTTTGAGTTTAAGGTCATCCCGAAGCAGTAGTAATTACGGTTATTACATGATCGCAGTAATATTCCGCTTCACTAGGAAACACGTCACAATACGGAAGTGAATTCGATTGCGACTTCCTGTAAACTTTTAACTTCCTTTAAACTTTTGCCGGCAACCTACGCTATTCATATCTGCTGGACATTAAACCAGCACCAGCAAGCACTTACTTAAGCAAATGTAAAATCTAATTAAATACGTATCTAATCTGATTTTCATGTTGTACTGCCTACAGACACATCCTCGAAATGAACAGAAAGTGTGACATATTTAATTTACACAAGAAAAGCTTTATTGTTCCACTTTTAAATGGAACATGATGATATTCTGCTGTTCAGGTACAGGTTGTACGTGCCAATCTAAAAACTAACTCTGCATATCCAAGAGGCCTATTAGTGTGTGAGGCAGATCATCTGCCAGGCGTCTACACGGAGAACCCACTATGTGTGTGCGAGTGAGCCGATGAATTCAAACGACACTTGCTGAGAGCAAGTAACTTCTTTTCTGCTCCTGGTAGTGGACGATTGCAAACATCTCGGATAAAGTGGAGAAGTAGCCTTGCAGAAAATCAATAATTCATAGGTGACGATCAGATTTCCTCTCTGCCCGTCGTCAAGGTGAGACGGGCTGAGCCAGCTTTCTGCAGCGGCCCGGAAAATGACAGCGGACTTGACAGAAGGAAATGCCTGCTATCGACGCCTGCCTGCGTAATGATGTGCATGCCTGTGTGTGCTTGTGCGTGCATGCATGCCTGCATGCATGGTGTGTGTGTGTGAGTCCTCTTAGTGTAGCTGACTGACAGGACATCGCTCCTGCTATGACACTAAGAGCTCCACGGGCAGAAGTTTCAGAAACATTCACAGTCAGAGATCCAGCAAGAGTCCTGCCAAGCAAGAATATTTTAGGAAAACTCCACTCAGTCAAACCAGCAGGCCATTACAGAGACCTCTGGCTCTTTTTCTTAAAGCGTATCCATTTGACTTCACATCACGGTGATTGATAGAGAGCGGGCGTACATGCTACTGGCATGGTATCGGATCCTGAGATTTGATTCAATGTGATGGGTGGCTACGATGCCCCTTGGAGACTTTAAGGAGAACTCGACTCATTCTAGCATCCACAGCTCTTCAAACACAAGCAGTGGACCACAGCCAGACGGCTGAGTGGCAAGGACAACCCACCCACCGCGGGCCACAACCAATCAGGTGTAACGAGCAGAATTTTATAACGGTATCCATGGAAACGGTGGCTTTCTTGGCCTATGGCACTCGGGTGACAGAGAGCTCAGGTATAAGATCTTGTGGCGGTCATCAATCATTTCAAAGCAGAGGCTGTTACACCTCCACAGCGCAGTGAACTTTAAACAGAGAACAACAAAGAGACAGGCTTTCAATCAATCATAATGACACGCTTTTCCACAGCCCTGTTCAAACAGCAAACCTACTCGCAGTAAGCCACACATCACTCTTCATTTAGTGGTTAACATCCAACCCATCTACTACAACAATAATGGATCTCCTCATCTCAGACAGCAATCAAAGTACTGATATGGAGGTGGCAGGAACATTATGGAGAAAGTAGGAAGGAGGGCAAAGAGAACAAAAGAGTAGATGTGCATTTATTTATTTTTTATGTAATACCAGTCCTTGCAATAGTTTTACGTAAGATCATATGGCTTTACACGAGAATGCAAATGCAGTGTTGTATTATGTGTTATGTAATGCAAAAAATAGCTATAAATATTTTAATAGAGCGCCGGATGACGTATTTTTGAAGGCCAACCCAAAAGTTGGCGGGACACTGGTTTTCTTGCAAAAAAAACCATTTATTTTTCCCATAGACTTGTGGATTATCCCAAAAACAAGCTCTGTGTTAAGTTTATGACGCACATTTTGTTCAACAAGATAATCTTCAAAGATGAATACAAATTTTATTAATTTTATAATATAAAAGCGTTTACTAGAAATATAAAAGGCAAACTTTTGACTTCTGTGTTCATCTGTAAAGATTAACTTGTTGGACAAAACATGTAAGTGTCTTAAACTTTTGTTGAACAGCTTATTTTTTGTGATAATACAAAAGTCAGTAAAGGTCTTTTTGTAAGGGAACCAGTCTCCCGTTAACTTCCGGGTTAGCCTATAAAAATATATCATCCCTGCGTCACTTTACTGTAAAACTGCAACTTTTTGACAATGTAATATTTCATTACTTAGTGGCACATTATGGGCCATGAACACTGATTGATTTTGTTGCCTTTTTTGTGATTTACTATATAAATGTACAGGTAAAGAATATTCTGTGAAAATATTACGTTGATATCTTTAAGATTGTCTGAGTAAGATCATGTTAAAAACTTGATTGTAAAGTCAATAATAGAAATCAAACTTTGATTCTCCAAATCTCATTATTAGATTAAAAGACTTTACCCTGGATTTTGCAGACAGGTTCACAAGTTTTTGGCATCCATACTGCATATACTAACTAAATAAGCCTTTTGGGAAAAGGTGGAGAGATTACAGCAAGTAGTTTGGTATGCAGAAGCCAGGGCCTCCTCACGATAAACAACTAATTAAAATAAATACATATTTATCATTTTAACAAATAAGGTTTTAATCTCCCTTGCTCTTATCGTGCTTACGTGCCAACGATTAATCCAGGTTGCCGGCCCTTTGTTAAGGAGATGCAACAAAACTAACAATTAAGTATGCAAATAAATGCAAAGAAGGAGACCAACCACAATTGAGATTGCAAATATGACAATGACATCATTAATTTTAAATATGAAGAGTTCAAAAGCAAATGCTGCTAAACGCCACGTCCATCAAAAATGAGATAATAATATTGACCAAAAGCTCTCAGTACGTATTTTAGGTTCATCAAATACTTTCACTTCAAATCCGCTTAATCCCGACCTCAGACCATTTAGAAATACAGCTTTGTTGGGAGAATCTGTGCACAGAAGAAAAAATTGAATAAACGAAGGCACGCACGGATACAGTACGTAAAGGTGAAAGTGTTTTTTACACTTGGAGGTAAAAAAGAGGTTTACTTCATTACGATATTGATTTTCTTTCATCTTTATTCAGAAAGGACAGTGAAGAGTGCTTGGAGAAGTGGTAATTTGTGCATGTATTTTAAAGGTTTTTTTGAAGCAATATACAGTCAAATTTAATAAAGCTCATGTAACACACGCTGTTTCTGCATTTCTGATGTTAATCTGGAGTACCTATAGAGCAGTATTACAGCCTTTATATCTCCGAAGAGTCTTTAGTTTAATCAGATTTATTTTAGTTACTATCTCGGGTGGAGCGAGTACGAGTCATGCAACACTATACAACACTTAACAAATAACTTATGATTCACTACATGTTTGTGTCATTTATATAATATGCACGTGCCTATTTCCAACATAAGACAGAAGTCTTACTTACCGCCTGCAACTCGTGACCCGGTTGGGAAAATCCAGCGCATCAAACATACACGCAAAACTCCACAGCTACCCTGGATAATAAACTATATCCATTGCTTTCATTAGGCTGACTTTCTTCACCCTACATCCAAAAACACACTTCTTCTTTCGTGCCAATATTGGGTTTTGAAATTACGTATAAAAAACTCCATAAACGTCAGCTGGACCTGTAATCGAAAAAAAAACTTTCCAAAACTTGTACGAACCCTGGCGCTGTTTATGCTCATCTCATGTTAATATAAGTACGAGTAGTATTGCATTATTCAAATCTCCAAAAAGTCTTTAGTTTGGTCAGATTTATAAAAGACAGATCAGCTGTACCGCTATTTTCTGGAAAAACCCAACCCCCTTAAGGCGTACCGTGGGCGGAGCGAGATAGAAGCAAGCAACATACACAAAACATTATCTCTGGATAACTTATGATTCACAAAATGTTTGTGTTATTTACATTATATGCACCGATTGCAAATAAAACACAGACATTTGATGCAGTTTTACTTACCGCCTGCGACTCATGACCCGATTGGGACCGCCCATTTCAACAAAATTCAGCATAAAACAAACACACACGCACAACTCCACTGCTACCCTGAATAAACAAACTATATCCATTGTCTCCATAATGCTGGGTTCATTGGGAAGCTGAACAAGTTTAAATTTCCCTCACAAACAACAACACACTTCTTTGGTGACGTTGATTTTGTGTCAGCTCTTTGGTTGGTGTGTGCGTGCGCTATTGTGGTTCAAGTTACCATATAAGGACTTCCACTGTACTTCCTGGACTACATACACTTTAGAAACTTGTATGAAACCCAATGAAGTGCATTTGGCACAGAAATACCCCTCATGCACTCAAATGTTTTTTTTTTGAAACTTTTGTCCATGTTTAGCATAAGGAAGTCAGAATGGATGACATACTGTTAACACCCCCCTTTAAATACCACTAAAACCCTAAAGTGACATTTGTGAAAATAAGGCATTTCAGTTACTGACTAATAATTTTTTTATTGAAGTGAAATTACTAAACATAAGAGCCTGATAAAAATGCTCAGAGGGTCAGATGCCCTTAGAGGGTTTTGCATCTGATCTCTCTACATATTCTAACAAATTCACCAAGTGAAATTTAATCCTAAATACCTTATAAAGTTTAAAACAACAAAACCGCTAACACACCGAAGACTGAAACCATCTAAAAAACAGAAGTTGAATGTCAGAAAATCGCAAAAAAGAAATAGAACAATGAAAGAAGAAAGAGGAATTTGCCGTGCAAGCACTGTAATAAAATTGCTGAAATTATCCATTTCTTTCTCAGCAATAAAAGCTGCCAGTTTTTTGTTAAGCCTCAATAAGATGTTCAAGCATAATAATCACTAAATGTGTAATGTCTCCTGCCTAACGTGCCAATGCATATTCACAAGACTCGAAAGAAAAAGAGCACAATCATTTACTGTGGCAAAGTCACAGCTGTTAAGTTTTACATCTGAATGCAAAACAGCGCGAGCGATGAAGAAGAAAACAACCTTTGCTCAAAGACCGACTAAAATTAGATTGAGACAGACAAAAAAACATCAGTCGAGCAGAAAAGGCTTTCTGGGGCTCGACGAGACTTTGAGGTGGCTGGCGAAGTTTAATTGCGCTTGTTGAAGCAGTTGTTTGCAGCACACCTTTCTGTCTCCCGCTGCCTTTTTACCTTGCGATGCCTGTGATTTCTGACAGAATGCGGCTGTGCATTTTGGAAGACGAATCAAACAGCGTGAGAAAAATACATAAAAAGGTAAAGATACAAAAAGTAAGAGCATATAGAGATAGAGAGAATGAGAAGGGATGGGGAGACAAAGATAAGGACACAGATGCCTTCAGTCTTTTGATATACTGTACTGTAGCTGCCCTTTAACACTGCAGCTGTGTCAGGGCTATCTTCAATGGTACACATGGAAATGTGGTTTGATGCTTCTCAGGCCAGAAAGGGTTTGTGGAGACTGCGCTCACTAAGATGTTTATGAAGATCTCTGTGTCTCCTCTCTGGACTGATTGAACAGCAGATCTGGGCCACTGTAGGGCCGTAGCATGCTGTGCTTCATGCAGAGAGTGTGAGGTAGAGTTCACTTACAGATCAGAGTCCTGCTGATGTCTTACAGGCGAACAGAGGATTTGAACAAATTTGTTTGCGCTCAAAATGTTCAGTTTATCAAAAATGTTTTACTTAATTAAATAAAGTCTTTTCATACAGTATGCACACTAGATTCAATACAACTGACTGAGCAATTCTTACAAACAGCTAACACTTAGAGCGCACTCAAATTATACCTAAACAGACTGAATCGTGCTCCCCTCCCCACTCCCACGCATTAATACTGTACTTTTATCGGTTAGTGCCCAAGTACGCTTTCGTCATTACGTTGGGATTGTTTGAAGAAAACAGGAAGTAAGCTCTCTCTCTTAACACTGGAGTCCAATGTAATGTTAAGTTTGGGGCTTTTGATTTTGAGCTGTTTGAGACGCGATGACATGCTGCCCTCTCACTATGCGTATTATATTGCTTGACGGATCTATTGCTTATGCGATACGTTGAGACATTCACGTAAACCTGCTGCATGCATTAAAAGGTTTTTACCATAGACTGTACAAAAAAGATGGACGAAGTGTCCGTGACGTCACCCATTGAAGATCGTTTTTGAAGCTTAAAGTAGGCGGTGCCTGCTGTCGCCATCTTGGGTGACATCACTCGCGGAAATATCTGAAAATGGGTAAAAAGGTGGGATGTGGTCAAAGCTGAGGTGACTGGTTGCTAAAACCATACCCACCTAGCTCGACTCTATTGACAGAAGTGGCTGTTCAAACGTCACTTAAGTGGCCACGCCCTAATTATGCAGAACTTTAAGGCTTAATATAATTTAAACAGATGAGTTAAAAAAAATCACCCCCTCAAAGTTAGCTATATAGACCAAAAACAATTTTTGTACCAGGCTGTAAACATATTTATTTCTGCTGTAAACTTGGGCATTTTAACATGGAGGGCTATGGGAATGACTCCCTTTTGGAGCCAGCCTCTAGTGGCCAGTCGATGAATTCCAGTTTAAATCACTTCAGTATTGGCTTCATCAGAGAGATCAGAAGGTTGCCCCTCGGTCTTTACGAAGGCAGATTAAAGTTGAGGACTGTCACCCAACAGATGTCTTGCCTTTTGAACCGTGATCTGGCGCACTTTGTGATCACACATTCCGGAACCAATATGCGTTATGCCCAGCTGCACTCCTTCCTGAACTTCAGCCAGCTCCTTGTTTCCTGTCTGCCATTATTGGACAAACTGATTAATCCAGGTGTTCCTGACCTCAGTAGTCACAAACAAACTGATTAATTCAGGTGTGCCTGACCTCAGTAGTCACAACAACAATAATCAGACACACCTGGATGAATCAGTTTGTCCAATAATAGCAGACAGGAAACAAGGAGCTGGCTGAAGTCATCTCAAAAATACGCCATATGCTGTCTGCATCAGATGCAGAAAAGCTTATCCATGCTTTTATGACCTCTAGAATAGACTATGGTAACTTGTTACTCGGGGGATGCCATGCAAATCAGGTAAACAAGCTACAGCTGGTTCAAAACGCCGCCGCAAGAGTGCTTACTCGATCTAAAAAGTATGACCACATTAGTCCAATTCTGGCATCTCTACACTGGCTACCAGTTAAATATCGCATACAATTTAAAATATTACTAATCACCTACAAAGCCTTAAATGGCCTAGCGCCCTCGTATATTAAAGAACTACTATCAGAATACACAAAATCACAAAATTCTGGTTACTTAATTATCCCTAGAATATCAAAAGTGTCTAAAGGTGGTAGATCCTTTTCCTACTTAGCCCCCAAGCTCTGGAATGATTTACCAAATAATGTTCGAGTATCAGACACAGTTGAGCAATTTAAATCTAAACTTAAGACATTCTTCTTTAACAAAGCATTCACATAGAATGTCCAGTAAATGTACTTTTCCCGCAGTAGTTATTTTGTCTAGAACAAAGCACTCACATACCTCATATGGGTAATTTACTCTTGCCGCAATAGTTAGCCTGTCTGGAACCCAGCTGAATTAAACCACTATAATGTATGACACTTGCATTACATGCGAACGGCCCCTACGCTAATAGAATTCTGTTTTTGTCTCCCTGTCTCGTCCTCGACCCCGAGGACAATGAGACAAACAGACCCAGTTCCTGTTGCTGTGAAGGTCATCGCACCACTGATCTACTGGCTGTCCTTCAACGTGATGCCCAACTGATGCGCGACCAACAGCCACCGGCTGAACCAGTTTAATCCGCTTACCCGATTCCTATCCCTACCATGTCTATATATTATAAATATAAATATTAATTTCTCCCTAGGGTTTTTTGTCCTTCTAGGATTTTTTCCCATTGGGTTTTCTCCTAGGAGGTTTTTTAGTCCCAGGGAGAGTCAGCCAACTTTGGCTTAACTTAGCACTTTACTGTATACGTTAGATTATTAATATGCTCGCTTACACGGTTTATCCTTAGCCGCTATATTCTACTTCTTATACTATGTATTGATTTTCAATGTTCTCCTCTACATCTACTCATGTAAAGCTGCTTTGCAACAATTAACAATTGTGAAAAGCGCTATATAAATAAAATTGAATTGAATTGAAAAAATTGAATTGAAGTTCAGGAAGTAGTGCAGCTGGGCATAAAGCCTACTGAACCATGCGGTAAGGTATTGAGTGTTCACACTAGTCAAACAAACCAAGCTCCTGGATGGTCAAACATGGTCGGCATGGTTAGGTGTGGATAATTGCGCCCCTATTCACTGTGCTTTTATTTGAGTTGATTGATCACACTAACTTTAAAACATTAAATTGATTATACTTAAAAAATTCATTTTTATTATTATTATTATATTATCATCATTATTATTATTGTTATTATTAATTAAAAAAAATACTGCATGACGATACAAATTATTTTTGGAAACATGCAACAAAATTATGTCTAGAATTATTGCTTCTTTGATGAACAAAATGAGAAAAAAACTCTTGAAATTTACTAGCTTACTACAAAAATAAAGCCGCTGGCGGAGAATTGTGAGGGCACGGGTTCAGCATTTGCAGTGTTATTAAAATCCTCTTTAGACGTACCATTCTGTGTTTAAGCAATTAAAGTTACACTTTAGGAAATTCAAAAAGTGAGGCAAAGGTGCAGGTTATGTTACCGATGTCTTTGAATTATTTCTGATAGACAAAGTTTAAACTTTTTTGTTCTTTATGACCTATTATTATTTTTGTTTGTTTTCGTACCAATATCTGGCAACACAGGGTGACCAGCACCTAAACTGAAAGTACTCACATAAGGCGTATCATTCAGTAGGTTATGTAAGAAATGGACTGAACACTATCAAATTGTAAAATGATTGCAATAATAAGCAATGTCCGTCTTTACAAAACAATGTCCAATGTCCGTCTCCACAAAACTGACAGATAGACCCAAAGTGTAAAATGGCTCAGGTTCAAACTAAATATATCTGATTGCATTTCTTAACTCTTAACTCCCCACCCTGGACCTCACTAATCTTTAAACCCTGGTAACGGCCATGTGTATGTACTACATGTATGTTATAAAAAAAATTATTTCTATTGTATCAATTATCATTTATGTAGACCCAACAAAGATTAAATATACAAATTTAAATGTTAAGACTGCATGCAATGGAAACTAAGTGAATAAAATGTTCTGGATATCTGTTGCACTCTCTCATTTTAATGAAAAATCTATTCTTGGTATGTGAAAATGTGTCATATTTCAGTGTTTGTGTGTGAGAGATTTCATGACAGATGTTAAGAGAAGCAAACAGTGTCTAAATGATCTACATATGATCCCACAGATTTTACGCTTAAAATGTGCTTACAGGAAAATAAGGTTGATTATGTAACTACAGCTTTTCTGCATCACGGTTAATCCCGAGTATATTTTTGTTTGTTGTCCTTGCTGCTGGGGTAAATATATCTAGAATGCTCCAATTTCATTTGAAATATTTATACATTACTCTGTATGATTCCTGCTGTCTTCTTAATCATTCTAACCAGGCACAATAAAACCAGCAACTAATCTGTCTGTCCATAAAACAAAACAAATCTAAAAACACAATCGCAGTCAGTCAGAAAATACTTGATGTATAGATAGATATTTACAACATTGCGCCTGGTGAAGTCGCATCTCTTAACCTTACATTAAAGCCGTTCAAGCAGTCTGCGTATCTATAATGCTCTCTGTGCAAATACTTATCTCTTTGCCGACATTCAAAATAGCATGAGACCGGCCTAGTCGACTCTTATCAGAGCATTTCAATTGAGACACCGCTTGCATGAAATTGAAATCTGAGCGCCGTGTACGTCAGCGCATGGAGTCATCACTCAGGTCGAGAAGGTGACGATACGGCAGAAACGCACGTGTAGATTAGCATGAAGTGATAGCCATGTTATACCACAAACTTGTTTTGTAGGGTCCCCAAGTCCATTTCTAAAAAGAGTTAATCTTTCACAAGCTTCTCCATTTCCATAATAATTGCCGGCAAATTGCGGGAGACTTTATATCGCCTCGCACAATGCCGGGGGAGACGGAGTCGCTCACGATGTTTCTCTAGGGGGGTTTGTAAGCGTACGCTTGTTTGTCTTGCCATATCTTCCCCGGAGAAGGCCAGTTAAACCTCCTCTGATGCCCTCGCTGCCCCATAAACAGACCAGCGGACAGAATCATTATGCTTTAATTTTCCAATTTATTCAGTGCCTTCAACTTCTCATTAGTTTTTGCTTTCTCCATAAAGAGGCCACATTATCAGAATCTGTCAGCACAGAGCTCATAGGAGCTTCATCATCTTTATGGACGCTGGCAGCTGTGTCACGTCTGACCACAGGGCATCACCGGGTGTAGACTACTTCTGCTGCCCGGGGTCAACTCTTTATCTGTTTAGTGTAGCTGACTGAGTTGAACAAAATTTGGATGCTGAATTTGAATGTCTTGATGTTAGCGGATATGTGAAAAAATAATTTTTCTACAAAATCATTCTACATAATGTAAAGAACATTCTGTAAAATATAACCTTGATATCTTTCATAGTGAAATTCAACTTCAATTAGATTTTTAGTCAGGATTTCAGAGACAGGGTCACATATATATTACACATGCACAGTTAATATAATGTTTAAAAATATTCACATTAAACACAGTGGGATTCAAAAAAATGCCTCTCTATACAGTGGTAGAGCCCTTATTGCATTTCAAAAAAGCAAAATATAATTCAATTTTTTTTATTTTACCATAAATTTCAGATTTTCTTCATATTTGGTTTGTCTATAGCAAAAGATGCAACACTCTAAACAGCAACAACATAAACAAATGGCTTTTGTGGACTAACGGTACATTCGCACGTACATTAACGCTTGAAAGAAAGCTTGTCTGAAGCGTGGAACACATTTTTTTTGTATTCCTAAATGTATTTTTTCTGCATATTTCTATAAAAATATTTTATACATACATATTGAGATAGATTGTACATGTCTTAAATGAAAACACCACCGGTTTTTTATATTTTGTCAGGAACAGGACACGAACCCAGGTGCAGACAGTTAAACAGAAACTTATTATAAAAGAAACAAGAAAACAAAACCCACAAGGGGGCAAAACACACTAGGTAAAGAAAACACTAAACTTACTAGAATAAACACTAAACAAACTAGACTTAACACTAAGCAGACAATAAAGTTTGACAAAAATACACTTGACTTTAGTGATGTTAGGTTCTTGAACGAATCGTTCTTTTGAGCCGGTTCTCAGGAAGTAACCGGTCGAGCCGGTTCCCAAATCGAACTGAAGTTTTGGGCATAGGTTCCGGGTTGATGACGCAGGACGCACAGCCGAAATAGCACGTCGGACTCGTAAAGACCCGGACGAAGTTTGTCGATGATTGCCGAGGCGAGGATTGCCGACGATTCTGACGGATGAGTTGCTGACACTGCGTGTGAATCACCGAGGATTTGAACGAGCCTGATACGCGAAGTTTTTTGTTTTATTAGTTTCTTGATATGTTTCTTTTATTAGAAAGCTTTAGTTTTGATACGATTTATTTTGCATGCAAATCATTGTAGTTGTTTAAGGAAGAAAGACCAATGAGTTTAACACACAAGTTTATTTATTATTACACAAATCCGCAATTGTGCATCAGGCTTGTCAAAACTGGTCAATTATATCTGGCATTTACTATTTATTTATTATTTATGATCCGCGATTTAAACTGTGACCACAAACATTACTAACTTGTGAATGCAAGGCAATAAATCAGCTATGCCTTCACAAAAACAACTTTTATTTAAATGTTTTAATGTGTTGACACAAACGACTTTATTTGAATGTTTCATTGATACAATAAATGCATAGTAATGTAATTTCTTGATGACGTCAGGAACCGGTTTTTGAACCGGTTCAATGAACCGAACTGTCCGAAAAGAGCCGATTTGCGAAAATGAATCGGACTTTGCATCACTACTTGACTTAGACTTGACAATAGCATGAGCCTCTTAACAGGACTTGTACAAAACGAACGAACACAGGACAGCAAACACAACGGGATTAAATAGGAGAACAAATCAAGAGGGAAACAGGTGACATGAATCAAACAATAATGAGATAATTAATGAGGAGACAGGGGGGCGGGGTCAGGAAATGAGACAGAAAGCACATGGCTAGGAAAAACAAAGCAAGTGCTCTCACACAAAACATTGGGCTGCCATGATCCTGTCACTATGACAAGAATGCTGTGACCTGAAGACAGGATCATGACATATTTTACTTCTTACCTCAACTTGGACAAGTTAATACATTTCTTTTTTCAATACGTGCACTTTTAATCTTTGTACAGCGCGTCGTGAATGTGTTAGCATTTAGCATAGCCCCATTCATTCCTATGGCTCCAAACAGGGATGAATTAAGAAGCCACGTAACACTTCCATGTTTTCCCTATTTAAAGACTGTTACATGAGTAAGTATGGTGGCACAAAATAAAATGTTTGTTGGGAGCCATAGGAATGAATGGGGCTAGGCTAAATGCTAAGACATTCAAGAAGCGCTGTACAAAGATTAAAAGTGCACGCATTGAAAAAAAGATAGGTATGTATTAATTCGACTAAGTTGAGGTAAAAACATATTGAAAAACATTTGTGTAGGCCACGAAATGTAGGGTAATATTGGGTTAGGGAAATTCCCCTATTTTTAAAGGTCCCGTTCTTCCTTTGTTTTTGAAGCTATGATTGTGTTTATGGTGCGCAATATAACGTGTTCATGTTTCATGTGGAAAAAAACTGTATTTTCACACAATTTACTTATCTGTATAGCACGGTTTTAAAAATGGTCTGATGTCTTCCTTGTTCTATGAAGTCCCTCCTTCAGAAATACGTATTGAGTTCTGATTGTGTAGTTTGTTTAGTGTGTTGTGATTCGACAGCAGCTTAGCTTAACAGAGCCGTTTGAGCCAAAGCTGGTGACTGATGTATTCCTGTGGGTGGAGTTTAGTCAAAAACTCTTTTATTAACGTCATTCAACTTGGAAGTAGAGGACTGTGGTCCAAACCGGCCGTTCACTATAGGCTTTGAAAAGCGAATTCTATTAAAGAAATTAAAACTGCAAGCAGTGATGGAAGGGCCCTCGCACACATGACACCGCCACGCCGTGGCATAAGAATTAAAGGGAACAGTAGTAAATAGGCATTTAAGCATGTAAACATAGGTGAACCATTTAAAAGTGTATGAGAGTATGAGTGACTACATGTAAATATTGGCACGTAGATGTGTTCAGTCCAGGACTCTTATTGATCATGTAAAATGTAGGGCAGATCTGACTTTGAATAATCAGTGTAAAACATGTTACTTCTTGTTGCCAGCAGGTGGCGCTATGGCCATAAGTGACTTTTGGCATGTAGATGTGTTCAGTCCAGGACTCTTGTCAATTATGTAAAGTTTGGGACAGATCAGACATTGCATAATCATTGTAAACATGTCACTTCCTGTTGCCAGCTGGTGGCGCTATAACCACAAGTGACTATTGACATGTAGATGTGTTCAGTCCAGGACTCTTATTAATCATGTGAAGTTAGGGAAAGATCGGACATTGCATAATCAGTGTAAACATGTCACTTCCTGTTGCCAGCTGGTGGCGCTATAACCATAAGTGACTATTGACATGTAGATGTGTTCAAGTCCAGGACTCTTATTAATCATGTGAAGTTAGGGAAAGATCGGACATTGCATAATCAGTGTAAACATGTCACTTCCTGTTGCCAGCTGGTGGCGCTATAACCATAAGTGACTATTGACATGTAGATGTGTTCAAGTCCAGGACTCTTATTAATCATGTGAAGTTAGGGAAAGATCGGACATTGCATAATCAGTGTAAACATGTCACTTCCTGTTGCCAGCTGGTGGCGCTATAACCATAAGTGACTATTGACATGTAGATGTGTTCAAGTCCAGGACTCTTATTAATCATGTGAAGTTTGGGACAGATCGGACATTGCATAATCAGTGTAAACATGTCACTTCCTGTTGCCAGCTGGTGGCGCTATAACCATAAGTGACTTTTGACATGTAGATGTGTTCAGGTCAGGACTCTTAGCAATCATGTGAAGTTTGGGACAGATCGGACACTGTATGCCTGAGTTCCAGCAACCTGTTTCATAGCGAAACATCCAATTTGTCGGGCCAGAACCGACACAAATTTTAATATAGAATCAAATCCTTCGCAATTTAGCATCACAAAGGCCTTAAGATGAGACTCGCCAAATATGATGATGATCCGACGAAAACTGTAGGAGGAGTTAGTTAAAGTATGACTGCTGAAAATGAGAAAAACTGAGCCAAAATTTGAGAAGTAATTCAAAATAGCTGTCTTCCTGTTTGGTGTAGGGCGTTGCTCCAAGAGACTTTTTTGTAGGGCTTGTAATAATACATGAGCATACCGAAATTCGTACATGTAAGTTAAACACAGTCCAAGGGCTGCTTCATTCAATATTTGAAAGTGGCGCTAAAACATGTTCCTTCAGGTTGCCAGCTGGTGGCGCTATGGCTATAAATGAAAATTGTTATGTAGATGTGTTCAGGTCAGGACTCTTAGCAATCATGTGAAATTTGGGACAGATCGGACATTGTATGCATGAGTTCCAGCAACTTCCTGTTTCATGGGAAAACATCAAATTTGTCGGGCCAGAACCGACACAAATTTTTACGTAGAGTCAAATCCTTCGCAATTTAGCATCACAAAGCCCTTAAGATGACACTCACCAAATATGAAGATGATCCGACGAAAACTGTAGGAGGAGTTAGTTAAAGTATGACGCCTGGAAATGACAAAAACTGCGCCCAAATCACAAAAATAACTCTGATTAGCTGACTTCCTGTTTGATTTACGGCTTCACTCCAAGAGACTTTTTTGTAGGTCTTGTCATGCTACAGAAGCGTACCGAATTTCGTAATTGTACGTCAAACACAGTCCGAGGGCTGCTTCGTTGAAAATTTGTAGGTGGCGCTATAGAGCCATTTTCCCACGCCTAATTCTAAAGCCTACACCACATGTAAATTTTCATCACTCTTAACATCTGTGCAAAATTTCATGAGTTTTCGAGTATGTTTAGGCCCTCTAAAGTCCCGCTGAAGTCGGAGAAGAAAAAGAAAAAAAATAATAATAATAACTCCTTGAAGAACAATAGGGTCCTCACACCCCGGTGTGCTCGGGCCCTAATAATAACTCCTTGAAGAACAATAGGGTCCTCACACCCCGGTGTGCTCGGGCCCTAAATATATCGCCAGGCAGTGAACTTTGAGCTTTGTCATTTTGCAGGTATTATAACTAAAGTTTCAAAAATGGGATCAGGAAAAACAGGACCTTTAAATCCCAATGTTAACAGGTATTGCGTGCCCAATCAAACCATCTATAGGGAATGACATGAGCCGCAGTATGTGTAAAACCTGCTAATCCATAATTTGAGAAAGTTTAAAAGACCATCTTATGTGCTTTAAAGGGACAGTAAGTAGGATTTACCCCCATCTAGTGGTGAAATTGTATTTTGCATTCAAACAAATAGTGCTCTCTAGCGCCTCCCCTTTCCAAATGCGTGTTGCAACTAAGGTAGCCTTTATGTACTCACTGATCTCCTTGTCAGTTTCAGCTGGTTCACGTGTTCTGAATGAAAACACGTTGTGGAAACTAGTGATGGGCAGTCCGGCTCTTTCCATTGATTCGGCTCTTTCGGCTCAAGCTCCGGCTCTACATTGTAGTGATGGAAGTCCGGCTCTTTTCATAGATTCGGCTCTTCTGGCTCGGCTCCCTTAGAAGAGCCAGCTCCCCTGCCTGCGTCTGAAGATTCGGCTCTGCTCGTTCGCTACAAAGAATCAGCTCTTAGAGCCGCCGTTCGCGAACGACCCATCACTAGTGGAAACGCGTTGGTAGGCAAGTGCTTTTTGTCCCTCTCTGCTATTATAGTTTATTAATACGGCGGAACGATATGGAAGCCTCGTTGGACTTACCCGTTCAATGTAAGTAAAGAGAAGAAATACTAAGCTTACAAAGAAAAGTCAGATCACTGGCAGAGGTCATTTGACACCAATAAGGACATATTTATGAATAAAGCCATTGATTTTGATTAATAAAACACTTAAAATACTACTTACAGTCTCTTTAATGGCTGCAAAACATCTGACCTTTTGTACAAGGGTTAAAATTGTCATTATCAGAAAAATTGTTTCTTTGTTTCATATGTTTTCAAGATAATGTTTGTTTACAAGTTATGTACCAGATTTTCAATGACTTTTAGACCCCACTACATATGTTTAGAAATTATAATCGTTTCACAAGACCCGTGTCAAGGTTTTAGTGCATCATTCAACACAATTTCATTTGTAAGTCACTTCAGATAGAAGTGTCTGCTGAATTATTAAATGTAATGTGTCACTTTGGCCTCCACATGAAAAGTGTTGCAGAGAGGTACTTGAGCTTACTGTACTTCAGTCATCATAATTGTTGTGATACTGTACTTCTAACATTAAAGACTTGTCAAAAAGGTTTTATTCCCTCTAAATATCACGATATGTTTAATTTTTCACAATCAGCATTGCTCATGTGTCATGAAATTTCCAGAGTTAAAGAAATAGTTCACCCAATTCTCTCATCATTTACTCACTCTCATGTTTGTAACCTGTATACATTTCTTTGTAACACAAAGTAAGATATTTGTAATGATGCAGGAAACTTATGGAAGTCAATGGTGCTTAAAAACGTTAAATTACAACTGTCAAAAAATGTAAATATAAATATTTAACAACATTTATATTTTTAAAAGGATCAAATTCATATCAGACACAGCAATGTTAGAGTTAGTTAGTGACGCAGATGATGTGCATCTTCTGTGCCCTTCCTTTAAAGAACAAATCTAATTGGTATCTTTTAAAAACAGCTTGATATAAAAGGTTAAGTGTTCTGTTGGTCTCTTGCCATATCTGTGTATCAGCTCAGCAGACACCAGTAAAAGAAGAGATAAAGTTATTCACTGAGATTAGCCATCATACTGATCCTTCTGTAAAACCATAACAATTTAGACATTCACCCGATCGATCCACAGCTCTACAGGTGTGTCCGGCCATTTATCTGTGTCAGACAGAAAACAATGCTCATCGTACAGTTAGTCCTTGTTTTTATGGTGGTGTGGGGTGTGTGTTAGTCATTAATTCAATTCCCTAAGCTCAGAAGTACAGATGGAGACCTACTCCTCAGGTCTGCTTCTGTAACATACTGTACATTTCTAGACCAAAAAAAAACAGTTCCAGTAAGAGGTGACAAGTAAAACATACAGTATAGTGTAGTTCAGTGCTTCTCAAACTGGGGGCTGCGAGATGCTGCCAGGGGGCCCCAGTTTTATGATATTTTATAACATACATTAATTTATTATAAATTCTATGTAATGAAACCTCAGAAAAATAATGTTAGTAACCAACAGCAATTCGTTGTAGGCTATAATATAATATGTTTTGTTTAATTAAAATTATTAACTTTTAGAATGTTTTATGTCATACATTTTCTTTTGAGACTATCCTCCAAAAAATAACGACCTCATATGTCGTTTGTGCAAGCACCTTATTACGACGTATTTTTAAATGTAGAAACGGTTTCATAAACATTTATGGTTTTAAAGATATTTTGGAGCATCTAACCCCACCCTCACCCTTACCCTTAACCCAACCACTTCTCAACCATATAAAACACAACACGCAAGTAAAACAGTATAAAAGTCTTAAAAATTATTCGCATTGCAAACCTTGCGAACTGAAGCCATACGATTACTTTATATGAAGAACTCTGTGATCAAAACGCACAGATGTCATTCAAACATAAACCAGCATGACATAGTTGGTCACAAGAGCCAATCGCGCTTCATATTCTTAGCTGATGTAATGATGCGATTGGTCACGAGACACACGAGAGCCAATGCCTTTTCACAATCATAGATGACATAGCATCGCGGCAGATTTTGAATCAGTGTACGTCCGGATCTGATATTTACAGTGGATTGTCATCACTTTTGCATCTTTGTACAGTTGGAATATTTTAAGTTCATTTAAAAAAAGTTGTGACTGTTTTTTGTATGCCGTGTTTATATCATTTAATAAATAAATGGGTACGTTATTTGTCCTAAATGCCTGGAAAGTGTAATGTGTAATAAAATACAATGAATCCTGGCGGTTTAAATAAAAAATTTTATCCCTGTACATGTCATCATAGCAAAATGACCCCAAAATATCATTTCATACCCTAATATATTAAGTTTCACCTGCTGCCGGTAGAGATGCTAATTTAGTAAACGCATCGTTTGGTCGTATTTGGTGAAATGGAGAAACGACCAAATCAATCGTATGGGTTGAAGGATATGTCATTTCTTTTGGGGGGCCATGAAGGGATGCACCGTACCCTAGTGGGGCCGCACACCAAAAAAGTTTAAGAACCACTGGTTTAGTTAAAAAAAGACAATAAATTTGATGTAAGATAATGAGAATGACTAGCAACTACTACAGAACTGTCATAGGTGAAGTGCTTACAATGATCAATGCCACTTTGACCAAACACATTTCTGGTCATTCACTGAACATAAAATGTCTCGTTCCAGCAATATATTCTTGTTATATTAACCAAACCATTTAAACAAAATGAGAAATCTTATTTTAACATTTTTATAAAACTTATTTTGTAACTTTTGATCCTAAATAAACTTGTGTTCCATTTGCCTATGTAACTACAGTAACAGTTAATTTATGCATTCTGCAATGCATGATATGTAAAATTTTAAAATCCAGAGATTTTAAAAAGCTAAAATAAATTGATTCAACTCAAAACTTCTTGTTAAATGAGAGAAAAAATGCAATTCGTGCATTAAACTAAAACACTTGAGTAATGAAGGAATTTTTTCAGGGTTTAGGATAAATGTAGCTCGACGTCACAATATGTATTTAGCCCATTATCTGTGGCCATCATGTCAAAAAATGTGTTCGGTGTCATGTTAACTTATGTGCATCACGCGTCATTTCAAAATAGATGTTTGCTGTAGACGCTACGAAGGGGTTTATGTAGGGTGGCCATTCGTGCCAGTTCCGCCGGACACGTCCCGAACATGTTTTCGGGTTCGTTCTCCGGAAGCCACGTTGCTCGAGCGCATACGTCATCGAGGTTCTCACATTTAAGTTAAAATCCATTAGAAAATTAAGATTTATTTCTTTTAAGACATACAATCATTGTAGTTTCATTCTTTCCTTGAAATGTAACGGTTGCTTTTCTGAAATTAAACCCGAAATATTAAACCTTGATGACGTATGCGGTCGACCAACGCGACTTCTGGAGAACGAACCCGAAAACATGTTCGGGACGTGTCCGGCGGAACTGGCACGAATGGCCGCCCTAGGTTTATGTGACACTTGCGTTTGCCAGATGCTCGCTTAAACTCATATGTAATCAAAGTTTAGTATTAAGTGAGTGTCTTGCGTGTATTTTGTGAATGTGAACTTCTCTTTCATCATAAACCCTTTCGACACATGTGCAGCAGGCACGTATTTTGACGCAAGATGCATGATGCACATAGGTTCATTTGACGCAAAAACACACATTTTGACATGACGAGCAACACACATGACTCTCCGAACACATATTTTGAATTAGCGGCCCTCGAAAGAGAAGTCACCGGCCGCATTGCTTATTTATTTGGGTTAAAACAAAATTAGGGTTTACTGTATACACTATCAATGATTAACTAATACCATAATTATATATTGTCAGAAAAATGGTCATAAAATGGTCCAAGCATTCACTGAGTTCCTAAAACATTATGTACCATTTAGGTACAGATTTGGTATTTTGAGGTACTAATATTAGCTCTTGAGGTGCAAAGATGAACGTTTAGAAAGGGTACCGCCCCAGTGACATAGGGACCATCTTTTGATAGAGTATATTTTTAATGTTTATATTAACACATTTTATTCAAATCAACAATAAATATTAGCATTGCTTAAAAATGACTAAAATGTTGTTATTCCTGTTATTCTTTAATTTCATCTTGCTTTTTGATCATTTTGCTTATCCAAATTTTCTTTTTCCACCACAAAGCACTTTTGTCCCTTTCGCTAGACTAAAGTTGCTTTAATGAAAGTTAAGATAGGTTACTATAACACATCTAACTTCTGCCGTGTGCTATTTTTGTCATTCACCCTCTTTTAAATACCTTTAAGTTAGTTTAATGAGAAACAAATACCAGAATTCCTTTATCTGCTATATTTTTTTCTAGAAATAGGACATAAGCAAAATATTTTAATTGATTCTGAGGTCAATGTTGCTCTCATCATCAGTCAGCTCCAATGCTTCATAAAGCTTTCTATTCACTTTTTCACTTTCTATATCATTCATATGATTCATATTTAAATCTAAGCTTCTTTCACAAATGCCCGGCACTTCAGCTATTGTGGGTCTTCCTCTATAAGCTGCACTTCAAGCAAATAAAAAGACAGCAACTCAAGTTCTCAGAATAAACCCAATAAGCTATCGCCACAAACAGCTCTCTTGACAGCTGATTTCATTACACTTTTGACCACACTGAAAGTAAGCTGAAAGGAATGCTTTCGCATTTCATTCATGACGCGTCTATAGGTGTCATAATCCACTCATGTTTCCCTCCTTTAAAAATGTGAAAAAGAGCAAGTGCCAAAATAGGATATTAAGATATTACGTAACTGACTGCCGATTTAATCCCCTAAATGAATGCTTGATCTGGCTTGGAGTCAAATGGGTGAAGCTTTGGCTCGTGCGCAGCTACAGAGTCATCCAAACTAGCCTATAATGTGCTGCCAGGGCAATAACACTGGGGCAGAATCAACTCAATGCACCACACGGGATCTTATCATTTCTTTTGACCTTCAGGCATGAATTTCTTGAACACGTGAGCAGTAGTGAATGTGAATGGGGGGTTTGATCAGAAAGAAATATATTTTATATGTGAAGTGGTGTGCGTGAATATATAAAGTGAATGAAATGGTGAATAAGCCAGTGTATGGCAGCCGTATCGCTTCACAAACCCTACATTGTTGTGCATTTTGTAATAAAATGTCTCCTATCTGTATCTTACACAAATCTCTACAGCGCTTCGTAATCCAACTCAAGGGTGCCTGTGACTCCAGTTGTTTATATCTGCTTTAAATTGTAACAGTTTTGACATTTTACGTATTTTTACAATAGTTTTTGAAATAACCTTTAGCTGGTGAGGTTTTATTCGCTCAAATACAAATTTTCAAGTCCTTGGAGCTCATGCAACAACTCCTCATTCCCATAATTCTTAGCACAACCATTTGTCATGTCATGTTGCATGGTGCAGGTGTCATTGTTCTAGACAGCATCTTTCCTTTAGGTAAATGATGATGGCTGTTGGCAACCGACAAGGGCATCTTGTAAGTAAACTTAATATAGTTTCAGGGAAATTGATGCTTTCTCTGTGCGCAAACAGCAGGTAGATCAGTTTACTATGACAATATTGTCCACACTCACCTTTTTATGGTTCATTTAATGGCTCATGGTTCATTACATTACGGTTCTCTCTTTAAATCTCAAATGTGTGTCCATGTGCGTTCTTATTAAAGGAGGTAAAAATGAGGCTGGCGCTTTTTAATTGAGTGCGAACCAGAGACGGCTTTATTACACACGACCGCATTCACATTCATTTGGGGAAAGTTGGTTCTATTTATAGAGCAGTTCAAATGCAAAGTCTGTCCAAATGTGAATATTTGTAAAATTACAGTAGCATGAAATAAAGCTTGACAGTTTGAAAAAAACACGAGCCAGAATTTAGTAAATGGAGCAAATTAGCGCGAGAGCTCAATTCCAAAAAAATTCAAATGGGAGTGGGAATATCTGTGGGTTATTTACTAAAAGGGGCAAAATAAATAACACAGGTGCAACAAAACCTGTCAACACTCCCGTTTTCCCGGGAGTCTCCCGTATTTTACACCTATCTCCCGTCCCATTTTGTTATTTCTTCCAGGAAACTCACATAATTTTTACAGCCCTACCTCGTTATATGAATAATCACATCAATATATTATTCCAAGATTGTCCAGTTGCCAGATCCTGTATGAAACGCATCCTACTCATACGATAGACACATCATCATTTTTCCACAAAATGCAATCAATCCATGACATAAATTTTTGGAATTTGACTTCTCCTAGTGACTCTATGGAAAAGCAGCGTCACTATTTGTGATGCCGCAAGCTGTTCTCTCCTTACAATCTAAAAAATGTTGGGTTGTTTTTAACCCAGGGCTGGGTAACTATTGGACAGAACACATTGCTGAGTTAAAATGACCCAAATAATGGGTTGTTTTAACCTAACTGCTGGGTTATTGTTAAAACAACCCATTATTTGTGTCATTTTAACCCAGCAATGTGTTCTGTCCAATAGTGACCCAGCCCTGGGTAAAAAAAGCATTTTTAGAGTGTAAAAGTTACAGCAATAATAAAGGTCAAATGAGAGTTTAGGGTTTAATTAGTAAATCACATTAATACATTTGTTGGATGAACTGTCACACTGAAAAAAATGAATCATTGAATTTAATCAATTTTTTAAGGTAAGTGGTTGCAATCAATTTATTTAAGCTACATTTAAACAAAAGTTTTATATTTTACTTTACTTTACTAATCTTTTTTGTTTAAATGTAGCTTAAATAAATTGATTGCAACCACTTACCTTAAAAAAAATGATTAAATTCAATGATTCATTTTTTTCAGTGCATGCCATTGTACTACTAATTTCAGTAATTAAGTATTTAGATATTGGATGTGTTATTATCTATCAAACCCATATACAAAGTCATATTTTACTTTAAGACATCCCTTTATCATTGTGTTATCCAGTTATTTTTTCAGTTCTTATCATTAATGGTTAAGGGTCCACAGTTGTATGGAAAACCGGCTGTATTTGAAAGTAGTTTTTCATGAGTTATGACAAAGTCGCTTTAGGGACGTCACACCACTAGACGACCATTTTTACAAAACCTCTGGGCAGTTATTTCAGTCATGCAAGCCTAAAGTCCTATCTCCTTGAATGGGAAAAGACAGATATCTCTAAAACCGCGTGATACTGTAAACTCACAATTAAACATCATATTTCTGAAGTTTGTTTCTTAACCACAAATTGTGCTAAAATACATTTTCCGGGTTGTTTAAACTACTGCGCAGGCACACAGTTTGTCCTAAGACGCAATATGAGTCCAGCGATGGGCAATTTGTCCATACTGAACGCAAAAAAAGGGGCGAGGCAATCAATCACAAAACACAGATTTGCTCTCTTGTACTGCAGCTGAGGAGCGCACACACATACAGAGATGCTTTTTATATGGGTTTCCTTGTGCAACTTGAGGGACTGCTTTTAAACGTCTAATCAGTCTTTCCTCATCCAAGTTTGATGATTAATATTCATAATGCAAATAACTTTCATTGAATGAGATTTCTTGATAGGTGGAGCTGCCAGCTGCGACATTGCAAATATAGAAACCTTTCTTGAAATACAATCCACTTTCAATCGTCACATGTCTGCTTCAGTCCAGTATGGTGACATTTCTTTAGTTATGAATGTGGAATGCTTTATGCCTTAGTATTATGGAAGAAACCACGATTCATTTCAATATTGGGGTCTCAGGGTTGTCACATCAGCCTTAAAGGGATAGTTCGGCCAAAAACGATATTAAACCCATGATTTACTCACCCCCAAGCTGTCCAAGTTGCATATGTCCATCGTTTTTCAGACAAACACATTTTCGGATATTTTAGAAAATATTTTAGATCTTTCATTTGAATAAATGTAACGTTACGGGGTCCAGCCATAGTCCACGACCTTCAAGTTCATAAAAAAGTGCGTCCATCCTTCACAAATTAAATCCAAACGGCTCCAGGATGATAAACAAAGGTCTTCTGTGGGTAATCCGTGCGGTGTTGTTGTAGAAATATCCATATTTAAAACTTTATTTACGTAATTAACTACCTTCCGGTAGCGCCGCCATCTTAGACTCAGGAGAGAGTATTAGCGTAGTGTACGCACTTTTCTTAGTGACGTATGATAAATTCGGAGGGCGGGGGCACAGAGCACCAGCAGAGAAACCTCCATACGCTGTGTAAGCACTCATCCTGAATGCGGACGTGACTAAGATGGCGGCGCTACTGGAAGGTATTTATTTACATTAATAAAACTTTAAATATGGATATTTCTACAACAACCCCTTTAATGTTAATGCTTTTCGTGTATGTCATTACTAGGTCCTCTTCCCGAGAGCAATCCAAGAACATTTACGGGATGTGTTTGTGTTTACACAGAAGCCTCTCTGCCAATTTTAGGGAAATTTTCTGGGACCAAAGTGCTGTGTGAATGAGGTTTAAAGGGAGTTGCAGTGTGCGACTGCCTTTACATGACTCTGTATAGAGCCCCTGACTCAGAGAATCATCATGATAGACAGTAAAAGATATGGACGCAGCGACCCCATTGAATTCAACGGAGACAAGTGAAGTCAATTAAAAGCACAAACTGAGCTTGATGACGTAGATTTGACGTAAGCAACCTGTCTGACAATCGTAAGTCTTCTAATAGCTGTGCCAAGAGAAATCTGAATCACCTATACACACTTAAAGGAACATTGTTGAAGAATTTTGTCCCGTTGCTTTTAGGGACTCTCTATGGGCTTCTCCCTTGACTTTATGCCTCCACGTCCACCAGATTGCCTCACAGACAGTAATAGATTGGCTGCTAGATTTTCTTCCTTTCCATACGGTAATTTCTCTACTGTGTGACAAAAAGTCGCAGGTTATGACGCAATCGTTAGCCTGTTTTTACAAAAACTGCTTCTACTGGGCCATAACGTAAGATACAAAGTGATGGAGCCTTTTATACATTTTCATGTTTCTTTAGAAATAAGTAATGGACAAATGGAGTCTTTAAACCAAGTGCTTTGAACCAGTTCATGGAACGTAAACCAGAAACTTTTTATGTTTTGCAAGGAACAGAAACAAAATCAGAAACATTCAAAAAATATATATTCCGGAACATAATCGTTTATTTAAAATAATGGTAACTGGTTAATACCGTTATTTTTTCGTTCTATGAAAAGATTTCTGTGCAATATAACTCATAATTGACTCATCAGAGAAATGAGAAGCTTGCCACCAGCAAGTAGCCTACTCAAGCCCAAGTCTTCTTCCCGAAGCGTTGTTTAGAATTCGTCCTACGTCTGTGTGTTTGGGTGTGTTTAAGTGTACTCAAAAGTGCATACACGGAAAGACGCATTTCAAAAAACAAGCAAACAATCGTTCTTGACAGGACAGATAAAAACCAAATTATCTCGAAATACCACAGTTTTCTTTTTCTATTAAAAAAACATTTGTTTAAGTTGTTTGCCAATAAACGACATGGCAGAAATGTAACTTGTCTTAATTCATGTATAATGCTGAAACAAATGTAAGCATGTCAATATTACAGTTATGCCGCTTACATAATGTAGCCTTTCGTAATGTTTGATGACAAGATAGACACATAAGGAAAATTATGTAAACTAATAATTTAAGTTTAATGTCCCAATGATCAGCCTACTTATTTGTATGTCCCACAGCTGATATGGAACGTTATTAACCGGTTCAGGAACTTTATTTTTTTGTTCTAACCGGTTTAGGAATGTCAATTTTAGGGTTGAACCGAAAACTGGAAACGTTAAAATACTGTACGGTTTCTGTTCGGAACGAACCAAATGGGAAAAAATCTGTTACAAAGCCCTGCTTTAAACGCATCAGATGTAAAGTTATTCGCTGTCAAAGTGACACCAAAATGAATTGGAGTCAATGGAATGCAAACAGCAGGTTGGGGTCCGCAAATCAATGGCGGAGCCCGGGGAAGCTTCAATAAAATATGAAACCTTGCCCCCCTGGTCTTTATCAATGTTTTTTTGGTTCTTTTACCTGGAAGGCAGGACTTCCGTCACCAAAGCGTCCATATTAAGGGTTGCATTGTCCCACATCCTGTTATTCCATGTCTTTGGTTATGATTATGATAAATAAAATGACATATTTGATGTCATTTTGCAAACAAAATATTATGATTGCTTCCTTTTTTGGTAACACTTTATTTCGATAGTCCACTTTAGACATTTTACTGATTATAAGAAACTTTGCAACTACTTATCAACTACTTATCAACTACCAATCTTTAGATAATTAGTAAACTGTCTGCTTAATATCTACTAACACTTTATTGTGATGATATCTCAACAGACATTCAACTGTCTAGAAGTATCTTTGCATGTGCATGTCAACTTATTCCACTAACCCAAACCTCTTCCCTAACCCCAACCCTTACAGTCTACTAATACTCTAATGACAGTTAGTTGACGTATAGTTGCAAATTATTGAAAGTTAGTTGACATGTAGTTGCAAAGTTATTTATAGTTAGTAGAATGTCTAAAGTGGACTATCAAAATAAAGTGTAACCCCTTTTTTTGTAACTGAAAATAAAATTTTCAGCCAAATCACTATAATTAAATGTATGCATTTTAGTTAAAATGTGGTTAAAAAACGAACTTTTTAAAATGTCTAATTTTAATGTCTTTTGAGAGAGAAAAAAAAGAACGTACGCACTGAAACCTATTTGAACTGGGTTTCAATAACAAAATTTTACAGTACAGTGTCGTGATTTTAAAAATGAAATTTTACAGCTTTTATCAAATTTCATTTGACACAAAAAGTCAAATAGACTCTTCTACTTGCAAAACTTTCAAAATCAGTTTTGAATGAAACAATGTGTAACTATAAAATAGCTTTTCATACAGAGTGATATTATTGAGTGGCACGTCAGAGAAATGGACTAAAGAGACTGAAGAGACTGGCTTTATGCCAACTGAAGCTAATTGGCCTTGGGTTTGTTTAAGGCATTGTGATTAATGAAGTTTCTAATGAGAGCTTTATGATGAAGGCAGCAATCTGTCAACCGGTTCCTGGAGTTTTCAACAGGGACAATAAATGAACAGTTTAGAGGTGATTTGAGGAAGGGAATTCTCCTGTCACAAAAGCGTTATTTTTAAACAAAACCTTTCATAAAAGATGTGAGCTTCCAATTTGTAGCGCACTGACTAATAGCTTAAAAGTCTGTAAATTCATTATATGAAATCTGTGGCTGTTATATTAAAAAGTGCCTCTTATCAGCTCTGTAAGCTGAACAAACAATGTTTTTATTTCACCAGACTGAGATTCCTCATTTAATCATCCATCCATTACACACGAAAACACTTGCATAAACATAACACAACATAAACAAACAACAGAAAACAAATGAACTCATGTAACTTACTGTAAAAGTGATCACCAAACAGATCTTCATCCACATCATCAAAGTATGCTTGAAATGAAAAATAATAAATCAAAATAAATGATGGCAAATCATAAAAACAAAAGAGTAGAAACATGAAAGACTCCAGACCTTGAAAGGGCCAAACACTCCCAAAGAGTTTTGTTTCACTATTCTTAAAGCTGTGCTATCAATTAAAACTTATAAAAATCACTCTGTCAACATGACCTACAATAAATTGCTGATATTTAAATGAAAGTTGATTATTTTTTGTTCAAGTTTAAAGACACAATCGTACTGTTAACATTAGAGAAGCCAATACGGGTTGGATTTATTTCAGTTCATTTCACACAATGTGTTTCTGTGAAACAAAGCATGTCAACTGTGCCAGAAATATAATTTATGCAAAATTAAAAGACCATAAGCTAAATCCTATCTGCTGCAATGTTGTCTGTGATTTCTCTCATTACACCAGTTTCAAATCGTACAATCCGTTTCATTGTAAACTCCAAATATGTCTGACATCAAAATAAATACTTAATGGCAAACATGATGAATATAAATGGCTGTAAATTTATGAAGTGATAAATCTATAAAGCAGTTTACTAATCAAACTAAATAATGTTCCCTGTTGATATCCATTTATAAACAGTCTGTTTCTTTGCCAGAGTTTGGCAGCGTTACTCTTTGTTTTGCTAACCTCAGAGGCTCCTTCTAGTGGAGGGGTCTTATAGGGACCTGCCTTAACTTAAATAAAAAACTGCTTTTCAAGGAAACTCATGTTATCTGTGGCTGTATTAATCCTAAACATATTTAAATATATTAAAATCAGATAGTATGATTGGTTCATACAGTGGCTGAAAGTTATGTTTTGAACAATGTACATATTTGCTCTTTATTCAAATATTTGATGAAAGCATTAAAAATGTAGTATCCATGTTGCATTGGTGTGTTTGGAGCATAAAGTGAAGCTCAGCTTTGGGAAGAATTTAAAGAGGCTTGGCAAAAACACATTACAGACAACACATGTGCAATGTTTATAAAGACATAGCCCAAGACAATGACTACAAAATATTACAGCAAAAGAAGATCAACAAATATTAATAACTGATAACATTGCAGTTAATGTAGACTATGCTTTATTGCTTATGAGCTTTTTGTTTTTATGCCTTTACCCAATTGTTTTGTCCAACATTTAAAGTTTTGTGTTTTGTCCATTTTGTACCACACCATCCATCCATTTTTCTATCTATCTTTCTAACATCCACCCATCCATCCATCCATCCATCCATCCATCCATCCATCCATCCATCCATCTATATATCTTTCTATCTCTTTTTCTAATCCTCCATCGATCTAAGCATCCACCAATCCATCCATATATCTTTCTTTCTATTTTATTAAGCATCCATCCATCTATATATCTTTCTATCCATCTTTCTAACATCCATCTATCTACACTCACCTAAAGGATTAATAGGAACACCTGTTCAATTTCTCATTAATGCAATTACCTAATCCACCAATCACATGGCAGTTGCTTCAATGCATTTAGGGGTGTGGTCCTGACAATTTTCTGAACTCCAAACTGAATGTCAGAATCAAACGTAAGGTGATTTAAGAAATTTTGAGCATTGCATGGTTGTTGGTGCCAGAGGGGCCGGTCTGAGTATTTCACAATCTGCTCAGTTACTGGGATTTTCACGCACAACCATTTCTAGGGTTTACAAAGAATGGTGCAAAAAGTGAAAAACATGCAGTATGCGGCAGTCCTGTGGGTGAAAATGCCTTGTTAATGCTAAAGGTCAGAGGAGAATGAGCCAACTGATTCAAGCTGATAGAAGAGCAACTTTGACTGAAATAACCACTCGTTACAACCGAGGTATGCAGCAAAGCATTTGTGAAGCCACACCACGCACAACTTTGAGGCGGATGGGCTACAACAGCAGAAGACCCCACCGGGTACCACTCATCTCCACTACAAATAGGAAAAAGAGGCTACAATTTGCACAAGCTCACCAAAATTGGACAGTTGAAGACCGGAAAAATGTTGCCTGGTCTGATGAGTCTCGATTTCTGTTGAGACATTCAGATGGTAGAGTCAGAATTTGGTGTAAACAGAATGAGAACATGGATCCATCATGCCTTGTTACCACTGTGCAGACTGGTGGTGGTGGTGTAATGGTGTGGGGGATGTTTTTTTGGCACACTTCAGGCCCCTTAGTGCCAATTGGGCATCGTTTAAATGCCACGGCCTACCTGAGCATTGTTTCTGCCCATGTCCATCCCTTTATGATCACCATGTACCCATCCTCTGATGGCTACTTCCAGCAGGATAATGCACCATGTCATAAAGCTCGAATCATTTAAAATTGTTTTCTTAAACATGACAATGAGCTCACTGTACTAAAATGGCCCCCACAGTCATCAGATCTCAAACCAATAGAGCATCTTTGGGATGTGGTGGAACGAGAGCTTTGTGCGCTGGATGTGCCTCCCACAAATCTACATCAACTGCAAGATGCTGTCCTATCAATATGTGCCAACATTTCTGAAGAATGCTTTCAGCACCTTGTTAAATCAATGAAACGTAGAATTAAGGCAGTTCTGAAGGCAAAAGAGCGTCAAACACACTATTAGTATGGTGTTCCTAACAATCCTTTATGTGAGTGTATATATCTTTCTATCTGTTTGTCTAACATCCATCTAAGCATCCATCCATCTATCTTTTAATCTATCTTTATAACATCTATCTTTCTATCTATCCATCCATCCATCCATTTTCATCCATCGATCCGTCTTTCTATCTGTCAATCTATGTTGGCCACTACTGTATTTTAATCATCAAGATACATGGACATTCACACATTCGGCAAATGTCTAAAAGTACCTTAAAGTGCACTCAATGTGTGCATTGAATGCAATGTATGCATTGCCTGGGATTCAAACCCATGACTTCTGTGCTGCCAACACAGCTTAGCTAGGGGTTTTAATATCCTCAGCTCCTTTAACAGGAGTAGAGACAGTGCAGCAAGCTGGAACTAAGAAACTCTTCACAACAGATGCTTTGAGGGTACAAAGCCGGGAGCAGATTAAAGCACGGTAACGCTCGGCGTACAATGAGTCTGATGCGGATGGCACCTCTGAACACGGTTCCTTTATTAACACTTCTCACACCGCTAGTTCGTCTTGTATAAAGGACAAGGGCAGACCCCATTAAGTGGCAAATTGCCGTCTCACGGCTTAATCAGGCGGCATCAGCATTCTGTAGGGAACATATGAAAAGCCATTATGGTCAAATCAATTCTCAATTACCTCTTTGCCGCCGCCATCGACACGTTAAATAAACGTTCAGCGCTGTCACAGCTATTTCTCCTTGTGAGGCGACAGCGCAACGGCTGCGCAGGCGGTGTGCGAATGCTAATGGATTGTAAACAATCGTAAAATAACGTCATTGGTGTGGAAGTGGGACAGATAAGCATCGAAGGGAACATGTGGCATTTGCTCGATTGATTAGAGCCTATCACAGTCGGGCAAAAGTAACGGCACGGTTTGTCAAGGTGTGCCACAAATCACTGACGTGAACAACTTCACAAAAAAGGGCAATTGGACATAATAAGTATACAGGATAACATCTCTTTAGCCATCAACAGTAACTGCAAACATCAGGGAACTCAATTTCCACCCCAGTGCTAAAAAAACCTATATCGACACATTTTGCACCCTCTTGCACTTCACTTCAGAATCCATTGTAACCCCAAGTACTCTTTTAGTATCCGAATTGTTTTGGTGGAAATGTCTAAACTATAAGTAACTTTTCAGGCTGAAAGATAGCACTTTCTCACTTTTGTAAATCGCCTTTGATAAAGGCATCTGCTAATGCCTAAAAGTAATTTGGTAAATCAGTCCTTAAAAAGCTATTCATTTTGTATCAGCTGAGCATCAGGTGGACAGATGCTAAAGGGAATTCAAGATTGAATTGTGGCCACTGATAGCTCAGTTTATTCGCATGCATGGTATCTGTTGTTTTAGTACACAATTCACTTGAAATTATGCTAATACGGTAACTGTGCTAATGAGCCTATACAATTAGTGCTGGATGCAATTTGTTTGGTGAAAATCTACATCTTTATAGGCAGCTGACTAACCCGTGTTAACTTGTGGAGAATGTAGTTAGTGTATATGACCTACACTTAAGCTATAATTTATCTTTTCTTGATGGATTTAATATTATTACACAGCCCATTCAGTGAAAACACGCTCTATTTGCTTGAAAAGCTACAGTAATGTCACCCTACGTGGTGGTGTTGCTGTGAATCTTTGTGGTTCACAACTATTTTATATCTGGAAGAATTACTCTAAATTGTGTACTTATCCAGATCATTATTTAAAATCCTAGACCTTTACATATCACAGCACCAAAGTTATACTTATACCTCCTCATAAAGGTCATAGAATAAAGAAAAGCTTTTCTACTTTTTTTATTTATTAGCTTTTCTATTGTAAAACACACTTCACAAACATCACAGATACATATACACCACTGACCTAACCATAGAAACATCCTTTTATTAGCTTCCACCTGTTGCCATGGAAACCAAAGCTCATAAGTCTCAAAAACCTCTAGTTGTCAACATACCTTTTACCTGTACAAGAGGTCTTTGGAGAAGCGAGTTCATTAAAAAGAGTCACTACCTTTCAGAAACAAGGCTGGACGTCAACAGCAAAAGAGTTTTATTTTTTCCAACAGGAAAATGAACACAAATTTAACGGAATAACCAACCTGACAATGTACATCGGACCTCGGAATTCATACATATTTTACCAAATGGCTAATTCGTGTACATTTATGCAAAGTGAATTGTACAAAAAACGTAAAATTATTACAAAAATAATCCCAACGTCACAGGGGCGAACGTACAAAAACATACAAATTTGATCATACAAATTTATACAAACTAGTCATGAACTAGAATTTCCATGAGATTGTGTTCCATGAGACAACTATAATTGTGACGCATTTCTTGAAGAGCCCCTATTTTACATAATTTTGCCGCTTCTGAATCACATAAGTAGTCGATGTTTTCATATTTAAAGAATTTGCTAATGAATACAGTGGCAAGAAAAGTATGTAAACCCCTAGGAATAAATTGGTTTTCTACTGTGATTTGCCATAAAATGTGATCTGATCATCATTTAGGTCACAACAATAGACAAACCCAATGTGTATAAGCTGACGACACACAAATAATTCTTGTTTCCCCTTAAACATTCACCTGTGGGAGGAAACCGGAGTACCCGGAGTTAACCCACGCTGACACAGGGAGAACATGCAAACTCCACACAGAAAGGCCACCTGACCTTCGCGGGGCTCGAACCGAGGACCTTCTTGCTGTGAGGCACTGTGCCGCCCCTGTTGTGAATTTACTTCAACGCTTAAGGTCATTGTCCTGCTGCATCAACCAGCTTCTACTGAGCTTCAACTGGCGGACAGCCACCCTGATTTTTTTCTGTAGGATCTTTTGTTAAACTTGGGAATTCATTTTCCCCTTGATGTTGGCAAGTGGTCCAGGCCCTGAGGAAGCAAAGCATGCCCAAATCATGATGTTCCCTCCACCATACTTCACTGTTGGGATGTTGTTTTGATGTTGGTCAGCTGTGCCCTTTTTGCATCATAGTATTTTCAGAACAAATCAACTTTTGTTTCAAAATATTTTCCCAGTAGTTCTGGGGTTTGCCAAGGTGCTATTTTGCAAACTTCAGGCTCATAGTAATGTTTTTCGGGAGAGCTGCGGCTTTCCTCCGTGGTGTTTTGCCATAGACACCGTGCCTGTCCAAAGACTTACGTATGGTAGACTCATGAACAGAGGTGGGTGCCGGTTCCAATGATGTCTTCAAGCCTTTAGCTGTTACTCGTGAGTTCTTCTTTATTTCATTGGGTATTCTGCGTTGTGCCTTAGGAGTCATCTTGGCTGTGCGCCCCCTTTTAGGAAGAGTAACTACAGTATTCAACTTTTCCATTTATAGACAATTTGTCTAACTGTAGACTGATGGCTGTCTAAACATTTTGAGATTGTTTTGTATCCCTTTTCAGCCTTATGGAATGCAACACATCTTGATATCTTTACAGAGGCATGGTTATAAAATGTGTCTTTTAATCAGTCACAGTTGCACTCAACCACACCTTTAGACTCATTTTATTAATTGGACTCCAGCTTGCCAGCTTCCGACACAAATTAGCTTTCATTAAATAATTAGTCTATGGGTTTACTTACATTTTCCTTCAGCACTGTGAACGTTTAATGGGTGTTTTCAAAAAAGACACAAGAAACTAGAATTATCTGTGTGTTGTCAGCTTATACACATTGTGTTTGTCCATTGTTGTGACCTAGATGAGGATCAAATCACATTTTATGGCAAATCACTGTAGAAAACCAGGAATTGATCCGACAGGACTCGCAAGTCATATTCATGGATGATGTAATTAAATAAAGTTTAATAGCAATCACATTATAATGTAAGTCAACAATGTTAAGTGATTTTTTTTTAAATATTTCAATGCAAAATCCTACGTACTGTCTCTTAAATAAATTCAACACTAACATTTTTAAAGTCTCTTTTTGCATGCCTACACCAAGCAATGATCCCTGGCCGTAGTTTTCACTTTCACAGCTGATTTTTCCTCTTCATAACATGTGCAATGACTCCAGAGAGATGAAGTTTGCATCCTTAGACTATTATATAGCCGCAGTGCAACTGATAGTTTAGCACAAGAACTTAAAAGAGTGCGAATGCTGCCACAAGCAAACTGTGGCATTTTAATGAATGTTCTCTCTCTAATCACTTAACTGTAATCTGCCAGGGACATGAACTCAGTCTCTTTAAATATAACCAAGGCTCAGAGTACAAAAACAGACAGGCAGGGAGGATTTGAAGGGGGCTTCGAATACAGATCGCTATCAAGTAAATGTTTCTTGCATTCAGTCAGTGGCACACATTGTAGGTGGCACACAGGCCTGCTGGCCCGTCAATGAAAGTGAGTGATAATGAGCGAAGTGTTGCCGCAAGGTGCCGTCTCCATATTGTCATGTGCCGTGTGCTCAAGACTTTTATGGTTCATCACCCAGCATTCTCCTGATCTTGCTCTCGCTGTCCCTATTTATTATCTCACACGATTGAAATCCATTAGTGGTTGGAGTCTTGCTGTGTTTGCATGTAACTCAATGTACATAAACACACACAAATGAATAAACTGTGCTTCTTTAAATTAATGTATTTCACATACATTTAATGTAGGGCTTAGACTAAGTGTGCATGTGCAGAGAAGAATTTCTGCCAGTGGGACTATAAGAAAAGTTCAGAGCAAAAAATAAAGATCACTGTACCCCACGAGGGTGTTTAAAGATTGGTGGTACTTGGCAGTTGTGAGAACAATGTAAACGATTCTTCTGAGAGAGGCAACCCCTGCATCCAAAAACTCATACTGTGACAGCACACAATAAAGTATATTGTTTGTTTTTTATGGACAAACCCAATCGCTGGGTTATAAATAAATAAAAACGCTGGGTTATTTCAACCCATGGTTGGGGAACAACAACCCAGCATAGGTTTATCTATAACCCACACAACCAAACAGTGTAAAAACTGAATTGGAGTGAGTACCAGCTTATTGATCTCTAAAACTGTATGTTTTATATTGTATATGGTTGCATTATGAATACATTCAGGACAAACTACATGTGACATATGTTATGGTCATGTGACCCATATGTTTGTTCACCTATTAAGTACTGACAACAACCATGAATGTTATGGCATAGAAAAGTGTCTGTCTGATGAATATTGAGAAACCTTAAAGGGACACTCCAATTTTTGGAAAATATGCTCATTTTCCAGCTTCCCTAGAGTTAAACATTTTATTTTACCATTTTGGAATCCATTCAGCTGATCTCTGGGTCTAGCGCTAGCACTTTTAGCATAGCTTAGCATAATCCATTGAATCTGATTAGACCATTAGCATCGCGCTCAAAAATAACCAAAGAGTTTCGATATTTTTCCTATTTAAATCTTGACTTCTGTAGTTACAGTGTGTACTAAGACTGACGTAAAATTAAAAGTTGAGATTTTCTAGTCAGATATGGCTAGGACTATACTCTCATTCGGACGTAATAATCAAGGACTTTGCTGCCGTAACATGGCTGTAGGAAGCGCAATGATATTACGTAGTGCCTGAAAAAAGTTGAAAGTTACTAAGGGGACTATTTTTGGTTGCTGAGTAATATCATTGCGTCTCCTGCAGCCATGTTAAGGCAGCAAAATCCTTGATTATTACGCCAGAATGAGACTGTAGTTCATAGCCATATCTGCCTAGAAAATCAGAGATCGGCTGAATGGATTCCAAAAAGGTAACAAATCAAATGTTTAACTCTAGGGCAGCTGGAAAATGAGCATATTTTCAAAAAAAGTGGAGTGTCCCTTTAAGTGCAAGTTATATAAACATAAGGTTACGCTGTATGTTATCCGTAGCCTGACGTGCACCTGTCAAAATTTTAGCAGCGCGTCCAAACTACTCGGACCGCAAGCACAGTGATTGGTCCACTAGAACCCCTCCCGTTAGGTAAAAACTATGTCATTGGTACTTCCGTTTGCGACGGTGAGAACAAAGCTGAGGAGTGATTTAACTGCAACAAAAGTCGCTGTTTATTTACCTCCATCACTGCTGGTCTTCTCAAATCAAGAGAAAACACGTCATTCTTGCAAAAAAACCAACACTCGTGTGTAAACTACAAACACAGCTGGACAAAAGCAGATGCTTTTATGTGGATGAAGTATTCACAGAAACAGTTATCTGAGTGGGAGTGGACTGTAAAGATTTAATTATTGGAGTGAAAGAAATTCAATTGAGTGGGAATCAGTGATTCATTCTTTTAGGACATCTTGTTTAACCAGACTGACTTTTCAATGGTGTTTGGGTAGATGTGTAGGATTCAAAAAGCTTTGAAGCAGATTTGTGTCGCTCACCAGTTTTTGTTTCGTTTCAATTTCGCTCTCACTTTGTATTTTTCCTTTTTTAAAACTGCGAAAATCACAGTCATACTGTCAGAATACTGCTTTCTGTTTACCGCTTTCTGTTTTGGCTATTGTCTGCTGTTTTTAATCTCTTCAGAGCACAAATCTAGCTGTGTAGTCTTGAGAGGGCCATCAACAACAATCCAACAGAAAAGTCAAAGACCTTCCCTTCAAAGACACTCCAAAGACCCTATGAAAGGACCCAGGGGCGTAAAAGCCAATGGCACACTGCTGCAAAACAGGGCTTAAAAATAGTTTTTATATTTCAACAAATGGTTTTGTAAACCTCAGGAGGTTAAAGGAGCAGTATGTGTTATTGAAATCTAAAGATTGAACTTGGTACCGCAGTCAAAATATAGGAGATGTTTTTCCCTCAGACTTAATGCTCATAGAGGTTGCTTTCCAAGTGGTAATGGAAAGCATTGAGCCTTACACCAAGTTTTTTAACTATTTTTTATTTTGCATTGTTTTTGTTGTTTTGCAAATTACAATCCTGCTCGTGTGGATTTTTATAACTCATCTACGGCTCATTTCAGAGGTCGCGTTTAATAACTGGCACCCGAGCTGTCGAAATACACAATTGGGTAAATTGGCAGTGGGTGGGATCACACAGATCAAAACAAAAACAGACAGACACAGAATGCACATTTAAAAAAAAGAGAATAACTGGCTATAGCATTGTTTTTCAGAAAATAGATATGTGAACATTTTGTTTTGATTTAGTACAGTCAAAAAACTTACAGCTCCTTTAAATCAAATTTCATGTGTAGTTTTTCATATATTTATGTTACACAAGATCTGCATTTTTACTTCGCAAAACCCTGACCAAAAATTGGGATACGGTAGAATGAATACATCTTAAAATATATATATATATAAAAAATAAGACTACGGAATTGAACTTGCTGTGTGTTACAACTTTAAGGAGCATTAAATCGAATTATCTTAAATATCATAAAAATTATAACACATCTATTAAAGGGCACATATTATTACATTTTTACAAGATGTAATATAAGTCTCAGGCGTGCCTAGAATGTGTCTGTGAGGTTTCTGCTTAAAATGCACAGAAAATTTATATCACGTCCAAAATGCCCATATTTGAGTGGGAGCAAAAACACGCTGTTTTAATGTTTGTACCTATAAATGCAAATAAGTTACAGCTCCTCGTTCTCTTACCAATAGACAGTGAGCACTTTCGGTTAAAAATAGATCTGATTTCGCTGAATACAGCCTGAGACAATAGTATCTTTATTCACATTAGCACCACAATGTACTAACAAACAGCTTTTGAGTAAAATAAACCAGTCAGTCAGTGGCTGTGGGCGGAGCTTTATCAGTGTGACATCACATTAGCAGGAGAATCAAAACTGGACGTCTAATTAGACTGCTTTGGTTTAATACGGATTTAAAGAGAATGAGAGGTTGGATTTTTTTTTCATTGTAGGGTTGTTGTGTTCACACACTGCCAACACACAACTAACTTAAAAGTAACATAAGCATTACTTTCCATGAAAAGTAACTAAGTAATGCAATTAGTTTCTTTTTTGGGGAGTAACTTAATATTGTAATGCATTACTTTTAAGTAACTTTCCCCAACACTGCCATTTACCACAATAAAATAAATACTAATTCAACAGATTACGTTAAAAAACACTACAATAATTATATGTCCGATTTTTGAAGTTTGAATTTCTAACCCCACGATTCTTTCCTCCTGCCACCAGCACACTATAGGAGTGTATCACTTGAAGAAGAAAAATAAAAAACACAGCACTACTGTCAGTGTGTGATGCGGTGCACCTGCTGCTTATTGCATCTCATCGCAGGTACCCGTTCATAAATCCCGCATTGTGTCTCTCCGCTGCAGAATCTGCTTTTATTAGTGCATGTGGTGGCCTTGATGTCCAAGAGCAGCATAGCTGGGCTGCCTTTGAACGATGACTGCCTGGATCCAAACCTCTCCATCTACTTATACATCAACATGAAAACCCACTGCAGCTCTATTCCTGTAAGCACCCCCATGAGTTTCATATATTCTCCCTAAACCCTTTCAGGGGGATGTCGCATCTAATCTCAACAAATTTGCAAAGCAAATGTTAACGAAAAAATCGTCTTTACATATTTTAAGATAAGTTTTTAATGAGATTAGCCTTTTCAATTATCTTTCTGATGAGACTGATTGAAGCAGCTTAATTACAATAGTTACTGCGTATGGATGGCATCTGACGTGGATCTCTCACTTTTTATAAAGAGAATAAAGCTGGATAGATTGAGAGCATTTTATAAATATAAGCTGTAGATAAATGCATAACATGGTACTTGACATTGGTACATCATATAGAGGCGCTTTTGTTGGAAAAATGTCTCTTGAGATTGCAAGCATACAGTTGATCTCTTTTACGATTTACTAAAACCGTTCTTATTTAATTATTCATTATATGCTCAATTTCATTAAAACGGACTGAAGACTTTTGGGAAATACGAATGTTTCATTGAGATGTCTCATTACACCAGAGTCCCTTGTTGAAACTAATGTTTCACCAAATTACACATTTTCCACTTAATTTAGATGCACTACCCTTCTGATTAATCTTCAAACATCAATTGTAGCTAAGTTTGATTTATTTCTTCTCCTTTTTCTTTCCTACCTGATTCGTCATCAGTCTTGTGCTCGTTTTCAGAATCGGTGAGGGTGAGAACTGAATGGTCGGGACTGGAGAGACAGGAGCTGCGGCGAGACTTCAAGGGCTGTCCGCTCCACAGCTGGACGGCACGCTCCGGGGTCATGACGCCCTCCGGGTCAGAGTCCTCATCCGACCCGGCGTTCAGAGCGTATGGATCCTGGAGCAGGCCTATATCGGAACGATACACGGTGCATGTCGGGTTGGGTTCACACACGCCCAGATCAGCCAATGTGAAGCTCCCTGAAATGCGAACACAGGCATTGTAACCATTGCATAATGAATACACAATCTTTCACTTCTCTGTATCACTGTAGAAAAATTATTCATTTACAGTACTGTAGTACGGTATGTCAATTAAATATGAGCCTGGACCACAAATCCAGTCAAGTAGCATGGATTTATTTGTAGCAATGGCATTGTATAGGTCAAAATGATAGATTCACAAATGTCATTTACAGGAAAGATCTGAATTTTTACATCTATTGTCATACCCTAATGCTGCGTTTACACCAGCCGCGTTATGCTACGTACACACCAAACGTGGGTCATCGCATTACTCGCTCCTTCGTGTCATGCAAATTTGAAAATTTGAAAAGTTGAAAATTTTTAACTTGGGTGAAGACGCGTTTGAGGCGAATAGCGTGTGTTTTCGCGTCAAACGCACCGCCCATATTGCGTCATTCACATCGCCCCACGCGAGGACGCTTCTGATCACGTCTTTGCATTGACTTTGTTGGTAATTTACTCGCGCAAATCGTTGAACTCACGTCTGGTGTAAACCCAAAGTTAGAGGCACAAGTGCGATTGATTTCAATGTTAAGTCAATGTGAAGTTGCATTGACGTGCGTCTGGAGGTCTCGCCATGCGAATGAGCCGTTTAGCGCGGCGAGGTAGACGCGATTCCACCTCGTTCGCGCGAATGACGCGAATTGAGCGTTGCCGCAGCAAATGTGAGTGTTAAAAATGTGAACTTCGGCAAAAAAACGTGCCGAGTTAACCAATACGGAGCTTGCCGTAGAAAGCGAGCGGAGCCACAAGAGCCCCTCCCATGACTTAAATTTCTGCGTGAATGTCTCAATGACTAGAATTTCACACGCGGCTTTTACGTGCGAAAGAAGCGAGTGAACTCAAACTGTTCAAGCGGCAAAGTAGGGCGATACACGCGATTTTGATGCCTCAGACGTGGCTGGTGTGAACCCATGGTAAGGCTTTGGATTGAATGTAAATAATTACAGGTATAAAAAGGAGTTTTCACTGTAAGAAGGATGGTGTAAAAATCTTTGCACATTGACTTTGAAATACCCGTCCAACATTTTCGCATATTAAAATAATAAATACAACCTAATGTTGTGTGAATCACATTTACATACTGCCTCCAAAACTTTAATCCGTCATGAAAATATCAATTTTTTATGCGTTTTTCGCATCCGTAGCAAGCATTTTAAAAGCCAAACTAAAGCTTGTTGCATCTATTCGGAGCGCTAAAGAAAACTTCATTTTGTTTTGTGAATTTTTTCTCAATGGATGAATTAATACGCATTAGATACAGTGTGTGTGATGAATAATAATGAATACGAAAAAATACAGACTAAAGTGTGCAAAGATCTTAAAACTTGCAAAATCTCAATCATTCGGAAAACAAGTCTTAAGGAAAAACAAACATCACACAAATCTAATTTTCAACAACTCTTACATCTGAGCTCTTTAAATAGATTTCATCTTTGCAGTCTGGCTATCTTTAATGCTTTTTAAAATGGTTGGCTGCTTTTGCTATACTGTCTGGTACAAGTACTACATTAAAAACAATTACATTACATTTTAAGTATAAAAAATCCTACGTAAGCCTAATTTACATTGTCTACAGTTTTACACAATTTACATCTATCTGTCTACCTATTTTTAATCATTTTGGCATTGGCTTTCAAATCAAATGGATTCAAGGTCATGTAAAACGTAAATTCACTTAAGTGTATCGAAACTTTTCACTGCTGGTGTATATTCATTTAACAGCGGGTCTTAATGCAATATATACAGTCATCCAAGAATATGAATTCAGTTGATATAAAACTAAATTAATTAGGAAAGACTGCACATTAATGAAGTAAAAACATTAAAAGCTCAAGATTAATCCCAAATGAGGAACATCCATAAATCTGTGCACCACATAAAACCACAGCAATTAATGACTTGAAAAATATAATGACTCGCTATTACTGTACAGCGATGCAAAGAAGGAAACCAGCAATATTTAATAATGATTTCATATGCAGCTAAAACATTACAGTGTAATTGGCTTTGCATCCTCATATTCAGCACACCAGAGAAGCATTTTTGCAAAAACAGCCTATTGAATTTGTGCATTTTTTACAAATGTAGGGGAAAAAGCATCAATGTAATGTGATTCCACGACACAATAGTTAATCAGGGACTGTATGGTTATAGGGAACTGGGCACACGGGGATTTAAATGGGAATAGGAGGGGGTGGAGTTTCATTCTGCACCAAGTCACATTCGCTCTTAAAAATTAAGGTGCTAAAAGGATTTTTACAAAGACATTTTTCTCTATCAGAAAGATTGTGTGGATGATAAAGGGTATTTTATCAGCCTTTATTTTTAAGAGCGTACCCATTTAATGCATACCTGATACATAGTAACCAATGGCAACCGGGGCCAGCTCCACGTAAGCTGTATGAATAAAAACAAAACTGTTCTCCATAATCTCATCACATTACTCTTTTATTTTTCTTGATTGCTTTCTTCTTAACTCCTACACAAGCGGCACAACGCAACATTTGCCGTATAACAGACCTTTGCTGTATATAACAGAAATGCTCTAGCTGTTTTTTTTATCTGTGGAGAAGTCACGTGAATCTTTTGCCCCCAACTGTTTTGTGTCTACTCCAAAGGGAAAATTTTTCCAAGGTGTAAATTTGAGATAGTGTCTACCTAAACCGCCAGAAGGCATTTTGAAAACCAGAAAAAACTCCCCCTGAAGAGCCCTTAAAAAAGACCAAAAACCTCCTTTAGCGCCTTAGTCTGTTTAGACACAATTTCCCCACCTTTGCTCAGACACCCTGGACATTAAAGTGAATATCCCTTTTCACCCAATGCTAAAATCAGAGAGACGGGCAAGGTCATTTGTTGAGGGAGAGGTTACCATGGAAACGTAGCATCTTTACATGCTGTCAGGTACAGCGAAGCGTTTCGAAAAATGCACGAAAATCTCTCTTCCCTTCAATCATCTCTTTTCAGGCCTCAGACACACCCTGATTGACAAAGAGCCCTGCTGCGACTAAGATGCAAATGTTAAGACGGCCGCACGCTTGGCAAGCTAAAACTGTGAAGTCCCATCAAAACATTTCAGAATATGAAAAACATGCTACACCCTGTTCCAAAACCCCAAAGATTTGAAATGTTTGCCTGTCTGAGGTTTAAAGAGCATAAATTACGCTCTTTTCAAGTCTTAGGTCTGTGACGCTAACTATCAGCAAATATCAAGTGTTTTTGCAGAGTGAACTCATATTAGCCATTAATATTCAAATGACTGCACAGGAGATTTGCCAAAGCAGAGTCAGTTTTTGCTTAAGTAACATCAAGGATAGCTTTAGTTTAGCCAAAGGAAAGCCTAATTATCTGTCAAAAGATTTGTTGTTTCAATTTAAAAAAGTAAGTGTCTGTGCTGCCTAATTTTGAGTTGATTCAACTTAAAAAATATTAGTGGACTCAACTTCTTTTTTTAGTTATCTAATATCCTTAGAGTTTAATTAACTACAAATTTGAAAGCAGCACAAACACTTATTTTTTTAAGGTTAAAACAACAAATCTTTTTTTATAGTGTTGTTTACCAAAAAGGGTCATTCCTACATTTGTATGGAAGGTATTTTTGGACTTTTTAAAATGTGTTAATTAATTGATAAAATAAAAATACAATTGCAAAATATGTCCCAAATTTGAAAATTAAATGCTAAAATAAAAATTAAAAAATTAAATTATGTCATATTCATTTTCAACGTGATGAAGCAAAAAGGCAAACTCGAAAAGGAATCTGTAAATAATTTTTTTTTAAAGGTTTTTATTCATGCCCAAGCAATAATAGGGACAAAATTAAAATGTAAAGTTTAGTTTTAATTTTATGTTCTCTTTAATTTATTGGTTTTCTTTTTCATTTTCGTTTTAATTTTCAACTTGTATGCAAATTCAATGTTAATCAGTGGGTGGGGTTTACTTGTTCAAAAAAAGAGGGGATTGGCTGAAGCAGTGTCACCAACTTAGAGACTTTATTGCTACATTTAGTGACTTTTAGATCCATTTAGACAAACTTAGCGACTGTTGGGATGAATCTTAGCTTCACATCTGTACAGATAGGCTACTGTGTCGATTGTACTTTTCAAAGGAGAAATTCCTAAAATTTCTGATCTGTGAATCTCTGGCCACTGGCCATGATTATATTTATATTATCATTTAATTAATTAATTTTAAAAAGTCCAAAAATACTTTCCATACATTTGTGTCCCCAAGACATAATACTGTATATTTTATTGAAAAATGAAATTATACTATTTTTTAAAGCTTGTCTTATATGATAAACTCCCCTCCACCATTGAACACAACGACATGTATCTAGAATTAAATAAAATTTAAAATAATTACTCTTTATTCAGGGCAAGAACTGCCATCTCCCCAGTCATGTATGCTTAATTTTAGTTACAAATATAACTATTAAGTAAAATAAATAACTGTTGTATAGCCATATTTATAATATTCCTAACCAAATGTTATTTTTAATGATTAATTCATTTTTAATTATTAAAATCTTTAAATAAAGTTGCATCTCTATGATGAATGTCTCTGTTACTCTTATAGAAATTCTGAACACACTCACTGGTTGCTCTCTCAGGAAGAAGCTTACAATTTTAAGGGAAATCATCTACAAGAAGCAAGGTAGGTATCACTTTTTTATCAGCTTTTTATTTAACAATTTAAAATACTTCACTGATGAGCGTAACACCTCCTCCCGTTGCACTGTAAAAAAAATCAGTAGAAATTACAATGTTATTGCAGCTGGGTTGCCGGTAATTTACCGTAGATTTACATTTATGTTATTTACTGGCAAGAGTTTGTTCAAAGTTAAATACATTTTAAATATTAACAAGTCTTTATCTTTACAGAATAAAACTATACAATAACAGCCTCATGCAAAGCATTCTGGGAACCAGAAATCATCATCAACCTTTTTCTGTTTTTTGCTTCAGATTTAGTTTCCCAGAATGTTTTGCTTGATGCTGTTATTTTAGTTTTACTCTGTAAAGACAAAGACTTTAAATGTTTATGTAAATGTTTAATGTTCATTTAACTTTGAACAAAATATTGCCAGTAAAAAACATACATTTAAATCTACGGTAAATTACCGGCAACCCAGCTGCAATTTCTAAGGATTTTTTTTACAGTGTATGCTTATTTATAGAGGAAACAATATTGTTTTGTGATTTTGAGAAACATTGTTAATAAACATGTAAAAAATCTTCCTCTATGGTCAATATGTGTTTGGCTGTTGAGTAATAATGGTCGAACGGCTGTCACCGTCCACACTATATTGATATTTTTCATTTTTTATACATTTAAAGAAGAGGAGTTTAATAATTTGTAAATGTTAGTAAATGAGTTGCCTTTCTTTAATAAAATGTTTTGTTGTTCACTGGTGTGATGTCCATCCTGTTACATTGTGTCCACCTTGTTTCCCCTCTGTCTACCCTGTTACCTGTGCAGTTATTTAAATTAATTAAATAAAATAAACTAATATTATGCATGTGTTTGTGGTTACTTGCAAGGAATTGATTGACAAAATGAAGTAACTTAAAAATGGGAATTATTGCATTTAAGGAGCATTGGGTAACACTTTACAATAAGGTTAATTAGTTAACAGTAGTTAATGTATTAACTTACTTGAACAAACCATGAGCAATACATTTGTTACAGTATTTATTCATCTTTGTTAATGTTAGTTAATAAAAATGTAAGCTTTAATTGTTTGTTCATGTTAGTTCAGAGTGCATTAACTAATGTTAACAAGATTTGAATAAAGTATTAGTAATTGTTGAAATTAACATTAACAAAGATTAAGAAATGCTGTATAAGTGCAGTTCATTATTAGTTCATGTTAACTAATGTAGCTAACTTATGTTAACTAATGAACCTTATTGTAAAGTGTTACAGAGCATTGTAAACTAAATGATATGTGGCAAAAATTGTATTAGCTGTAAAACATCAAGGAATGACCCCCCCAAAAAATCTGTAATCAAATTTTGTCATATATTTACTATTCCTCATATTCAAACCTTTATGACTGTTTGACCCTTTGGAAAAGTCATGCCACAAGGCTCCTCCGGGCCGTTATTTTAGTTATGCAAAACTAAGACTATGTTCAGACTGCAGTCAAAATAGGGCTGCACGATATTGAGAAACTATGCGATATGCGATTCTACTGTTGAGCGTTGCGCTGACAGTATTTCTTGCAATACATCATTATCCTAGAGAAATGCTATTTTATTAACCTTTTTTTTTTAAATCATTTAAATATGTAATTATTATACTGAAATAAACAGGTAATACATATTCTTCTGATATAATTAAACCTAATTCAGGCTAAAAAAATAAACAATTTCAGACGTACTGTACTTTTAGGCACAAATTTGTCGCTGCTGTTTTCCTCACTCGTCTCCATATTATTATTTTCCACTCTCTGCTAGGTTCACCTTTGGGCCTGGGGCCTAACCAATAGTATAACAGTATAAAACCTACTTAGTGGGTATTTAGTATGTCCCCTTCTGATTGGTCTAATTTGGACAATCTATAAGCATTCAACACCCAAATGATATACACGTGAAATAAACTCTCTGCGATATGGATATTGATATATTTTTATCACAACAATGCACTCTTTTCGATATATGGTGCAGTGCTAGATCAAAATGATCTTTTTAATTCTGATCTGAGACACTTCCAAATGTAGTTCTAAATCAGATTGGATGTTTTCTATCAGAAAAAATTATGCATCTTTTACGTCATTCTAGATTGATTTGCGTCACAATTGCAGAAATATGCAACAACGGCATGTTTTCAAAACCACTTAAAAACATCCAAGACATTAAATATTAAGCTTCTGTTGCACATCGCCTTATACATGAAACCCCCTAACACGCAAAGAAGTGTGTTTGACTTTCCTGCAGCATTGTCAAGATCCGATCCGGGAGCAAACTGCCTCGGCTTGTTATGCTCTCGTATCGCTCGCTCCCATGGAGTTAAGATAAACCTTCTAAAACTGCCCGGTCTGCACATCTCAGTATGAAATCCACCACACCTGCTCAATGCATGTTCATTTCCATATTACAGTGTGCTGCACGTGACATATTATTGTTCGTCTGATTTTAGCCACGTAATGTGAACTGTCAAACAAAAAATCGGATCTGAGCGAAGAATCCGAATTAATGCTTGCAGTCTGAACATAGTCTTAGTTCTATCAGCTTGAATGTGGAAAGACAGATATCTCTAAAATCGCATGCTAAAATCACATTTAAACAACATACAGTACTGTGCAAAAGTCTTTGGCCACCATGCCAAACCAGATTAGTTGTTTTTGCAATGATATAGTGATCATATATAATTGTTTCTCAGTCTCTTTAATAGAATACATACAGAAAATACAGGAAATGTGTATATATGTGTATATATGTGTATAATACTGTATAAAAATGTAAACTGATGTTAAGTTTTTACTTTGAGTTCACACCAGCCGCGGTAGAGGCGGCAAAACACGCTATTCACGCGTAGTTGGACGCTTGAACATTTGAAGTTTACTCGCTTTATTCGCGTGTGAAAGCCGCGCATGAAATTCTGGTCATTCAAGACAGTCACACGGAAATTCGCCTCATGGGAGGGGATTCTGCGACTCTGCTTGCTCCATGTAATCACGTCACTACAAGAGCAAGCTCCTGATTGGTTAACGCGGCGTGAATATCCGCAAAAGTTCCGATTGTAACTCGCAAGTTTTTCACGGCAACGCTCAATTCGCACGTTCCTCGCATTCGGCACAATTTGCACTGCGCCGACGATGCCTAAAGAAGACATTTAGTCGTGAATTTTTTTTTACATATTTACTGTATTTTCTGTTTGTATCTTAATAAAATAGATTACAAATAAATATGTATGGACATTAAAACGTATAAAAACGTATAAACGTCTGGTAGTGGTGGCCTAAGACTTCTGCACAGTACTGTAGTTCTGACCAACAATTAAACCTGACATCAACTTTTTGATTTGTAATCTCAAATTGCACTAAAACATATTTTTTAAGGTCGTTCCATTTACTGCGCATGGGTACAGGTTGGCAAGCCCCTCACGCGACTCAATACAGAACCCCTCCCCCAGAGAATCGTCAGTCTTTATGGATTAATGATTGGTTCTTTTAACTGGAAGGTGGGACTTTCGTCACCAGAGCGGCCATATTGAGATTGGCATTGTCCCCTATTCATATAGTAGAAATAAAAGTGTTAAATCTTTGCTCATGTATACCCATTCATGCACAGTTCTGAAAACGGTGTCAGTCACTCTTTTTTATGCATTTACAATGAACTTGGACTTAAGCTTTCAGGCCTCGAAAGGCTGTGAAAGCCACATAATATAGTACATTGACTTAGGGTCACTTTCCAAGTCTTCAAAAGCCATACGGCTTTGACAGCCTTCAAAACATTTCCTTTTGTCCTCCACAGAAGTGTGAATGTCACACTGTAAAAAAAATCCGTAGTTTTTACGGTGAAATACCGGCAGCTGTGGTTACCAGAACAATTCTGTAAAAAATACAACTTAAAACCGTAAAAACAACAACACCACAGTTGTATGCATAACAGCGAACTTTTGTAAATTTTACAAATCTTACCTGTATACAGAATTTCTTTGATTTATTAACTGTTTAGAAACTCTTCTTTATTAATGGTAAAATGCAGATGTGATTGCCAGAAAACCGCCTTAAAAATATATGAACATGTAAACAACTTTTTGTATTTCATTAATTAATATATTTTTATTCATATTTTAATATATGCAGAAAACCACTATAATCCAGGTGATGGAAAAGACAGCTGCACAAAGAAACAAAGTTTGTTGTGAAATTATTACAAATTGTTTTCTAATTATTTGCCAACAACTTGAAAAGAGACAGTGCACATACACAAAGATTGTATCATACAAACAAATACAAAACAACATCAGGGTAAGTTTTCAATGGCTCAGTGTCTACATGAGTCCATTTTACAGAGTTAAAAAGTGACACTTAAATAATGACATGATGAATGAACATTAATGATGAAATAGAAAGCAGTCAAAACACAAGTACAACTGAACTACAGGCAAAATGAGACAAGATCTCCCCATAGGAGAATTAAACACAAATACAATTAACATCTACACTTATTACAAACCAGTTTGACTTATTTCTGTCATACAATTACATAATCTCTTATTGAGAATTAACAGAGGGTTAGATGATGATTTATCAAAAATGTTGTGTTTTAAGTCACCATTACGGTGATCAGTGGTTGTTTTAGTTGGGGTCTTGAGCCTCAATGGTTACTTACTTCCTTCTTCTTTTTGTCAATTGTGTTAGTGGGATACACAGAGCACTTATTGATGATGAAAGGGGTTGTAAAAACAAGTCTCGAACATTTCTTTATTGTTAAGTGGTTTGATTTATCCACATGAAAGTTGTGATTGACTGGTAGTTATAGTAAGAGAGAAATTGGTTTAATGTCTGGTGTTTGTAGGTTCTGCAAATATATCTGTTGGGCTAGAAAAAGTTTTGTAAAGTAATGGTTTTGGGACTGGTTAAAAAGGTTTTTTGACACTTCATATTCATATCAAGATTCAACCTACAAAGCTCAATAGTGGTGACCATCAAAAAACTAATTCAGATTAAGTGCAATGCATGCCATATAAGTTTGTACTATGGTAATACCCAGCATGCATTGCGGCATGCAGCGTTCATGTTTTGGGTCACCGTTGTTGTGATTTGTATGCTGATTCTTGATGTCTAGACTAACTTTGTTTAGTCACAGAATCGTCTGACATTATTTTTACTGTTTATAAGTCTAATTATTTAAATCCATTGCCACTCTGTAACATCATCCCACAAGAAAACATTTGTATGGGGAAGAGAAAAAACTTAATGTTCACATTTAGAGTTTTTTTTTAGAACACCTGCTTGGTAAACTTTAAGATGACTAGACCATCATTAAAATTCTACCAACATCACTTGATTTCATTTATTTCAGCTTCTTAGATCATAGCTTATGTGTATTGACACATTATTTTAACAGTCAGAGAAAGCTTAACCGAAACACCTACGAGCCAACTGCCCCATTTAAGGAAACAATGATCTCCATAATGGTGACTTCAAACAAACCAAATAAAGTCAAACTGGTTTGTATTAAGTGTGGATGTTAATGGTGTTTGTGTTTAATTCTCATCTGGTGAGATCTTGAGCGATTGAATGTGTTTATATGTTATATTTATACAGTTAATGTTCATCTAAGATTTTGTCTGTAGTTCAGTTGTACTTGTGTTTTGACTGCTCTCTATTTCATCATGTCATTATTTAAGTGTCACTTTTTAACTTTGTAAAATGGACTCATGTAGACACTGAGCCATTGAAAACTTACCCTGATGTTGTTTTGTATTTGTTTGTATGATACAATCTTTGTGTATGTTCACTGTCTATTTTCAAGTTGTTGGCAGATAATTAGAAAACAATTTGTAATAATTTCACAACAAACTTTGTTTCTTTGTGCAGCTGTCTTTTCCATCACCTAGATTAAAATGAATAAAATTATATTAGGTAATGAAATACAAAAAGTTGTTTACATGTTCATAATTTTTAAGGTGGTTGTCTGGCAATCTCATCTGCATTTTACCATTAAAAAATAAGAGTTTCTAAACAGTTAATAAAGAAATTCTGTATACAGGTAAGATTTGTAAAATTTACAAAAGTTCGCTGTAATGCATCCAATTGTGGTGGTGTTGTTTTTACGGTTTTACGTTGTATTTTTTACAGAAATGTTCTGGTAACCACAGCTGCCAGTATTTCACCGTAAAAACTACGGATTTTTTTTTACAGTGCATACTGGTTAAAATTACTGTAGTAAAAAAAAGAATATTCATTTTTTGGTGAACAATTTGTTTCATCAAATGAGAAATGAACAAAAAACACAACATAAAACCTGAATGCTATAGGTGTTTTTTCTTGAAGCCTTTTTAATTTCCTGCTGAAAGAATAAAAGCAAGTATTCAATGCGTTTCAACGCAACCGCAGCGGTATAAATTATTCCTTCTAAAAAGACTTTTACGACGAAGCCTATATTACTTCATAAATGTCAAATCACCCGCATTTTAATAAATCCACCGACCTTTCTGAATTCCACACCACATGCGTTGTTTCTCAAGCAGTACTATCTTGCACTTCTTCCAGTTTTGTGAGGCCAAGCAGTCGTGCTTTTCATCTACAGAGATCAATACCATCAGATAGAGAGGGAGGACGCAGTCAGCATGCCCTGAATAATGTCGGCCCGCTTGACTGAACTGTTGGAGAAAATAACTGCTGTAAAATAAAAAAAAGATTCCTTCAGCCCCAGCAAGGCCGTTTGGGTCATTATGCCGTGATACAGCTTGATGTTTAATCTGACTGTCTTTACAGCCGGTTCCTCATTTTTGTGTCATGACAGCTTCTGAGGCTCCGGCTCTCTTCTTTAAACGCCTGCGGTAACATTACAGCATTTCATACTGTTATGTCACCACCTTTATTATTTATCCCAATGTTTTCTTATGTTTGCTTTATTGTTGTGGTCAATAGTATTAATATGAGAGAACAGTTCAGGTAGGGAGATTTTTGCATAAAAAAGTTAATGTTTTACAGACCCTGAAATAAGAATATAAAGGGATAACACACCCTAAAATTTAAATGTTGGCAAACTGGACTAAACCAAAGATCCAGGAGCTTGCCACAGCATGAGAGAACAGCACAACACACGCTCCTTATTATCTTGTCATAAACTAAAATGCATGTGCGTGGTTTCTCAAGAGAGAAATCACAGTTAATTAACAAACTTCAGACGCTGTGCAGTACAGGACTTTAAATACGTCACGTGTCTTTACGGGATCTTTACCGTATGTGTGTGAATGCACGCACAGATTCTGGAAAATCATCGGACAAATCGCTGCCGCATTTTCAGTGTATTTTCCGTAATCTTTTTGTGAAAAGGATTTAACTGACGACTTAGCTGTCGGAAAAATGGTCAAAAAAAATCCATGCTGTCATAGGAGCCTTTTGACTCTTGTGCATTGTTCAAATTCACAACCCTTTGGGGTGATTCTCAAGAAATTAGACTTATGAGGTGTCATGAAACACTTTCATATAAAAGTAAATGCAAAGTAAGATTATCAAAATAAGAAGCATACCGTTACAAACATCTCTTCACGTACTATTTTGCACATGATTTCAAATTACATCATACAAACCATTTTTTTTCCACATTTAAACCACATTGTCCATGGCTGGATTTGGGTTCTTTGACATGGAAATATTTATATTTAAAAAATCTAAAAAATAAAAAGCTTCAGTGCATGTTATACTATAAACATTTACAGTAAAGAAACATGTGGTATTTGGTGATCATTGGTAAATGTAGAGACAATAATAGGGGATATAAATGTGTCCAAGACCAATTTTCTCATCCTCCGCAATAATTTTCAATCATTGTTCAAGCCCTCAAGGAACTAATATAAAAAAAAAATGTTGTAAGGGTCATAATTGACTGTGACACTCAAGATGGCTACCAGGTAAGCAGTTCTTATTTTTTATCTCCAGATAAAAATTTTGTTTGTCATAGTACCTAGACAACTTTTTAGTTCTCATTACCGAAACATGAGTTTGTAAATGCATATATTTAATGTAATATCATGTTGCGGTAATGATAATTTTTGTTAATGATAATCTAAAAAATGTAAATAATTCTATAGGAAATATTTTTTAAATCCTCTAAAAATAATGGTTATAGTAAGTTCAGACCTTAATCTTATATGCGCAAAAAAAATTGGCTTCAAAGGCTTTTTAAAAAATCTGATGCACCTTCTAAATCTGAATTTCATGAGAATCTGTAATTTTGTGTGTTTCTTTCCCCAAAATCAGTGACACCACTTATGAACTTGGCAATGAAAGAGTTAAAATTCATATTTTTTTTAAACATTTGATAGTTTTGATCAGTACGGAGGTTGAATATCACATTTATGCAAAAATTTGAAAAACAAAAAAAAAATCTGCTAAATTTTTACAGCCGTTTAATTTAGTGGCCTTTTTGGCCACTAACAACATGAAAGGGTAGTAAATTTGCCCACGGTATATTGTTGAGTTTTTGACACATTTCAAAGTATTTTCTTAAAATATGTGTCAATATAAGATTTGTCACCAAAAACCAAAGAAAGTTGTGGCCAAATTAAGACTAAAAACTGGCCAAAAATGGCCCCAACACCACATAAGGGTTATGTCGATGTCAAAGGCAATTTTATTTATATAGCACTATTTCTACAACACAGTTTGACCAATGTGCTTTACACCTAGGGTGGCCATTCGTTCCAGTTCCGCCGGACACGTCCCGAACATGTTTTCGGGTGCGTTCTCCGGAAGTCGCGTTGCTCGAATGCATACATCATCGAGGTTCTCACATTTCAGTTAAAATACATTCGAAAATTAAGATTTATTTCTTTTAAGACATACAATCATTGTAGTTTCATTCTTACCTTGAAATGTAACTGTTGCTTTTCTGAAATTAAACCCAAAATATTAAACCTTGATGACGTATGCGGTCGACCAACGTGACTTCCGGAGAACGAACCCTATTTACACCAGAGAAACAAATGAAGAAAAATTTAACATCACTTGCACAATTTAAGATAAAACGCTAAAATAAAATCAAATAAAAACACAACAACTATAATGTATAAAATATTAAAAGATAAAAAAATAAAATATATAAATCTAAAACAAAGGTAAAAAAAAACAGAGCACTTCAACCAGAAATAAAAGCTTTATCGAACAGGTAGGTTTTTAATCTTGATTTAAAAATGGCCACAGAGGAAGCCAATCTAATAGAAATGGGCAAAACTTTCCAAAGTCTTGGAGCGATTGATGTAAAAGCGCGATTGCTGCACTTTAGCCTTGTCTTACAGATAAACAAGAGTCTCTGGTTAGAAGACCTGAGAGATCTTGTATCTCGAATAGTATGTACTATTCATGTACAGATAATTAGTTACATACGTACTTCTGAGGTTCTAATATTAACTCCTCAGGTTTAAAGGTGTATTTTTTAAAGTAAGCTAGGGACCATTTATTGACTATTTTTTTTACACGTGAAATAAACTGTGACATTTCTATGTATACCCTTGCCATTTACAATAAACAGAGTGAATAGGGACTGAAGCTGTCAAGCTCCAAAATAAGAATAAAAACAACATAAAAGTAATCAATACAATTAATACCATATATTCCAAGTGTATACAGTTTTAAATATAAGAAAAAACTTCTTGTTTGATGAATTTATTAGTAAAACCTGTAGCTGGGTTTGCAGGGTCACGTTTACTAAAAATATTGCCACCTTGGTTTTAAATCCAACTTTCACATCGTTTTAAAAGTAGCATAATGCTGTCAAAGCTACAGTACCACATCACTATTTAAGATGTAAAAATTGGCGAATAAACAATAGCCTTTCAACCCACATCCATGAGTATAATGATTCCATCGACAGAGGCTTATTTTAGACAACTTATAAGGCACAACCCCTTTTCACAAAAGAGCCAATTTTCATTGGCAGGCTAATTTGCAAGGCTTATAAACCTCTGGATACTTGCATTAGAGTCCATTAAAGTCTGGAGGGGGTGAGAAATTAGGGTTCACTTCACTGGCTTACCATTTGCCTTGTGCAAATGAGTCAACTACTTAAAAACCCAGATAGTCCAGGTGCTGGGTGTGACTTAGAATCTAATAAGCTGCCATGAGTGCACAAAGAACAGAATATAAAATGCAAAAGCCATTTTCACTAAATAGAAAGTATTTTTTCCTTTGGCAGAGCACTAAAGTTCAAGATTAAATCCTCACTAGCTTAATGTAGTTTAGTTAGTTGGTTAATGATTTAGTGGTTCAGATCCAGCTACAAGGATTTTTTATCTGGTAGGATATTTTCCAAAGTAGCCATAAATACATAGTTTTACCCACAGATTGTTTAAAAAATATATATACTTTATATGTAGACATTAAAAAGGGACCTTACATAAAAATTTGACTTTTCCATGTTTAAGTGCTATAATTGTGTCCCCAGTGCTTCTATCAACCTAGAAAATGTGAAGTAGATCAACCCAGTAACTTAGTTTTGGTAAACCATTTGGGTGTGTTAGATCATTAAAATTTGGCTCCCTTGTGATGTAAGAAGGCCCTTGTAAAGACATTGGTGGGTTGAATATAATTTTGTAATTGTAGTTTTCTTAAAAGCCATGTGAATTAATAAACAATGGCTGTTTACATGCACAAAATTTTGTCAATCCAAATGAATTTAATATGATTGAAGGTTACGACAATACAGTTTACATGCACCCTAAACATTGCAATCTGATATAAATATTTGTTTACATGTACATTCTATACAAAGCGAACCAAACGTCTGCGCAAGCACACAGCCTGGACTGCCAGATTCGCGTATCAAAACCATCGTAATGGACATTCAAAACTAGCCCAATGACTATTCACAGCCCAAATACCAATAACTAAATCAACAAAATGATTTAATCTTTAACCCACAGAAAAAACAACAAAAGGTGGAAACAGTAGCCCAAATGTAAACATGAAAAAGCAGAGGAAATGGCAACGCTATCCTGCGGACAGCATCTCTCGTCGAGTTCACGTTTTATCTCTAGATAAAAGTCAAAACTGAGTTGGAGAAAGTTGTTCTTAAGAAGTTTTCAGATATAGGTGATGAAAACACACTTTTCAAAAAGCACAACGCTATTTTATTGTTTTGGCCTAATATTTTAAAAGTACACCTAAACGCTGCAGAATGTACATCACGTGTACAGCGCGTGACCCCATTAACGTTACCTTAAAATGAGTTATGCTATTGCCTTGCTATTGCGCTTTCTGTGACGAGAATCATGTTCTGCACATGTGCACAATGCATTTTTGCATCCAATTGAGAAAATACTACAATTCACGTGTTTACATGCATACTTTTCTCCTGCTGATCGGAACAGAGATCGGTGTACACCACCCCCTTCAATACGATCCAAATTTGCATCCGATCATCCTCAATCGGTTTGATTAAGGTGTTTACATGAGGGCTTTTCAATACGATTGAGCCATCAATACAATTACAAACGGATTATTTGGTTGCATGTAAACGTACCTAATGTGTGTTGTGACACTAAACTACAACTCCCATGAGCACTTCCAGCATATAAAGAGCTCAGGGCGTACGGTACAGTATCTGAAAGCGTGCGTTCAGTTTTGTGCAAAGGCAAATGAAACTGTCGAGGGGAGAGAGGTTCACGCTCGTGCATCATCATCTGCTTTTGTATTTTCGACAGTTTTCAGTACCTTAAATGTAATCTTACATCACAGAAACCAGGATCAAGCTTATAAAATACAATCAACGTTTGGCGACTTCCGGCTACACGAGCGACAGTAACCGTTGGCGACTAGATGGTGCGTGTCCAGTCACGCGACAAAGTTGAGAAATGTCTAACTTTATGCAAATGATGAGCGACTACCAATAAGGAATGAAGCAGGGGAGTTCACGTCAACTGTCTCTCCTCAGTTACTGGAGTGGACTGTACTCATTTGTTTATGACAACCAGATATAAAAACGCCTCTATTGTTTATAGTTGCTTATAATGTGAATGTACCTTAAGTCTCCACAAGGTTTTTACACACTGTTGCTGATAGTTTGGCCTGTTCCTCCATGCAGATCTCCTCTATATCAGTGATGTTTTGGGGCTGTCGCTGGGCAACACAGATTTTCAACTACCTTCAAAGATTTTCTATGAGGTTGAGGTTTGGAGACTGGGAAGCCACTCCTTCTTTGCCCGGGCGGTGTTTTGGGGATCACTGTCATGCTGAAAGACCGAGCCACATTTCACCCTTGCTGATGGAAGGAGGTTTTCACTAAAAATCTCACGATTCATGGCTAGGGTGACCATACATGCCTTTTTTTGCAGGACGCGCCCTGGCCAGGACTTCGGGTACGTCTTCCGGAAGTCGTATTTGTCATCCACATACGTCATTGAGGTTTATTATTTCACGGTTCTATTTCAGAAAAGCAACCGTTATATTTTAAGGCAAGAATGAAACTATGATTGTATGTCTTATTTTTTTTACTGAAATGTGAGAACCTTGATGACGTGTGCGGCCGACAAATACAATTCTGGAAGATGAACCCGAAATCCTGCCCAGGACATGTCCGAGAATAATGGCACAAATGGTCACCCTATACATGGCCCCATAAATTCTTCCTTCACACAGATCAGTTGTCCTGATCCCTTTGCAGAAAAACTGCCCCAAAGCATGATGTGTCCAGTAGGTATGGTGTGGTTTAGATGAAACTCAGAATTCTTTCTCCTCCAAACACGAAAAGTTGAGTTTTTACCAAAAAGTTCTATTTTGGTTTTATCTGATCATATGAAATTCTCCCAATCCTCTTCTGGATCATCCAAATGCTCTCTAGCAAACTTCAGATGGGCCCGGACATGTACTGGCTTAATCAGGGGGACACGTCTGGCACTGCAGGATTTTGAGTCCCTGGTAGCGTAGTTTTTATGATGGCAGCCTTTGTTACTTTGGTCCCAGCTCTCTGCAGGTCATTCACTAGGTCCCCCTATGTGGTTCTGGGATTTTTGCTCAACATTCTTGTGATCATTTTGACCCCACGGAGTGAGATCTTGCATGGAGCCCCAGATCGAGGGAGATTATCAGTAGTCTGGTATGTCTTTCATTTTGTTATAATTGCTCCCACAGTTGATTTCTTCACACCAAGCTGGTTACCTATTGCAAATTCAGTCTTCTCAGCCTGGAGCAGGTCTACAATTTTGTTTCTGGTGTCCTTTGACAGCTCTTTGGTCTTGGCCATAGTGGAGTTTGGAGTCTGACTGTTTGAGGTTGTGGACAGGTGTCTTTTATACTAATAACGAGTTCAAACATGTGCCATTAATACAGATAACAAGTGAAGAATAGAGGAGCCTCTTACTGTGGGTTCACACCAGCCGCATTTGAGGTGTCAAATTCACGTCTACTGCGTAAAGTTTGCCCCTTAACTCTTTCCCCGCCATTGACGAGATATCTCGTCAATTAAGAGAAAACGCTTCCCCGCCAATGACGAGATTTTCCGTCTTTCCGCAATACCGCTATTATCCACCAGGTGGCGCCCTTCCGCAACTTTTTAAACCCGGAAGTATTGCCCTATGGCAAGCTGCTGCATGTCCGTGTCTGTTTTAAAGATCGCTCTGAATGGGATCTCTATGAAAAGTCCGTCACAAAAATGGAATTATCTCTGCTTTTTGCTCAAAATGTGGTGTTTTTGCAGAAACCTACCCATATTCAAAAGCTAATTGCAAAAGAACCACTCAAGGTAGGATGAAACATTTTTTTTTTGTTTGAAAGCAGAGGGTCTGTTCTTTCATTTGGTATATTGTATGATTATATATTTAAAGAAGAACATTTTCTGGAAGGCATTAAACTTTGGTGAAAATCATGAAAAACGCTGGCGCTGGCTGGCAACTTTTTAAAAAAAACGCTGGCGGTGAAAGAGCTCAACATTTTGAGTTTACTCGCTTTATTCGCGTGTGAAATTCGTGCCTCATTCGTGCCCCAAGACCTCCAGACGCGCGTCAACGCATCTTCACATTGACTTAACATTGAAATCACTCGTGCTTGACGCATCTACCGCGGCTCGTGCAAGCACAGCAGAAGGCCTAGTCCACACGGACATGGGTATTTTTATAACCGTGACTTTTTTTACGCGGTTTGGCCATTCGTCCACATGAAAATGCAGTATTACGGCACTAAAACCGAACATTTTTGAAAACCCCTGCTAGGGTGAGTATTTAAAGAAACGCTGGTTGCAGTTTTGTCATGTAGACAGGAAAACCAGGGTTTTTGCCTTGCGATGTCACCTTTGTAAGGCTTCTGATTGGCCAATGTGGCTTTACGATTTGTGTTATATCACCACCTGCTGTTGTGGCATGCTCTTGGCAGCGCTTCATAGCGTGTTTTTGCTTTTTCATGTCGACGAAGATTTCTTTTAAACCGAGCATGTGTGGACGGGATTTTTTTGGAGGATAAAAATAGCCGTGTCCGTGTGGACAAGGCCTTAAAGCGTAACTAAACCCCTGGTCAGAGCCTGACTCCACCCACTGGCAATATTTGAAAAATGCAAGAAAAGTGGGCAGATCCCAAGGAGATAGAGGGGACCAACTAGAGGATGGATACCCGAACCGAGCCCGACGGGCCGGGCCGGGTTCGGATAGATATTTAGAAATTATGTTCGGGTTCGGGTCGGGCTCGGCGCTATAAGGCATTGAACATTTGAAATTTAAAACAGCTTATTATGATATGTAGGTAGCCAATGAGCCTAGAGCGATAGTTCATCTTAAAACGAAACACGCGCGTTCACATCACCTTCTTATTCATCTAATGTTTAATAAAAGGTTGCGACTTGCGAAACAACTTCATAGGTGCATACTGCCGCCTACTGTAACAGGGGCACAGCGTGAGAGAGTATACGGGTCGGGACTCCCGTTTCTCTGTGGATATGTTGTATTAGAGGTAAAAAAAATGATATAAATAATGTTCGGTTTTTCGCACAAACTGATCTTTTCGTGTCTTAGGATATCGATGTGTCGTCACGAGCCGCAGGGTTTAATTTGGATTTGTCTGTGCATGTTTTTTCTCTCTATCGGATTTTGTTACCATCCACTTCCATTATACAACTGACAGACTGAAATGGTTGGAGTTAAAAATCTACATTTGTGTTCTACTGAAGAAACATAGTCACCTACCTCTTGGATGGTCTGGGGGTAAGCTGATAAACTTAAAAGTTTTATTTTAAGATGAACTATCGCCATCCATCTTCATGTGTGCGGAAATGTGTTTATGTTGCTGTGACAATGCAATTATTAACTGTTTCGGACTCGGGTCGGGCTCGGACATAAATATCCTAATGCCTGTCAGGTTACGGTCGGGTTCGGTTACTGCCCGTTCGGACGCGGGCCGGGCTCGGACAGAAAAATGCGGCCCGATCCGCACTCTAGGACCAACTAAGTGTGTGGTGAGATCGTAATAAGGGTGTGGTGATCTTGAACCTGCTTACATCACAAGTCATTTTTTGGACCCAACATCCAATAGGAAAATTCAATTGCAGTAGCCACCGTTCAACCTGAAGAGGGCAGCACTCAGACGTTTTTACACCATATATTGTAGTATTGAAACACTTTACATCCAAATGTCAAAAAACTTACTAAAATCAATGAACAGCACTAATAAAGCCCCATTCTTACAGATCATTAACTAAAAAAAGTTGGTTTCGGGTTTAGTTACTCTTTAAAGAAAAAGTTCCAGGTCTGTAAGAGCCAGAAATCTTGCTTTTTTGTAGGTGAACGTATACTTATTTTCAACCATAATTTGCAAATAAATTCTTTAAAAATCTTTTTTCTGGATTTTTTTCTCATTTTGTCTCTCATAGTTGAACTGTACCAGTGATGAAAATTACAGGTCTATCTAATATTTTTAAGTGGGAGAACTTGCATAATTGGTGACTGACTAAATAAGTGTTTGCCCCACTGTAAATATATGATATGATCTGTAGTGTTATACCAGATATACCGGGTCATATACTGTATGTAGTCTTAATTTAGGTCGTAAATCTTCATTTCAATGGGTTTTATTATATCTTATATCTATGTCAATGGTGCACAAGAGTGTACCAAAACTTTTCCCCCCACTTGTATCAAAAAACATAGGAAATGATTCAATGAAATTTTTATACTGGGGCACACTGCTATGATCTTTGCTCCACATATTTTCTGACCCTGATTCAGACTATGCACTTGGAGGGACAAGTGACTAAACACTAAATGTCTAACTCTTTGCCATAGTTTGTGCCAGGCCTTTCCTTCTTCACTATATCAAAGAAAGAGTCTGAGAAGGAAGAGATAAACTGCAGAACTTTGAAATAAGAAAAAAGATGGCCTTTCTCTTGTCCCTGTAGAGAAGCGAGGGAGTGTCCGCAGGAAGCGACACTTCATCCCCTTTAAATGTAAAAATTATCAGCATTCAATGGTAGACAGAGATGCCGTATGACAGACAGAGATAGTCTACAGTCAAACTGGGTATTCATCTCTTGAGATCACAAAAACCATGGCAGGCTACGCAAACTATACAAAAATATTTCTTAAAGGCCATGAAATTGCATTTTGTATCCCTTTTATAATGTTTTTTTTTTGTTCCTACAGTATATAAGCAGTACAGGTCATAGTGTCCCTAAAACCATCATACAGTACAGTACATTAGCCATCTGTATGTGACTCTCTTTCTCTCTCATATACTGTACTGTAAAAACATTGATGTACTGAGTAATCACAGATACATACATGAAGCCACTTGGAGAACAGCGAATTTAGTTATATTGGCGTCCTAGATAAAGTTCTGATGGTAAATGTTTCAGTGAAATAAGTACTAACAGAAGTGCGAGTCGTGACAGCCACTTAATGTGCTCACCTCTTCACGAGGCGATCGTCATGACAACAGCGATGGTTAATACACACAGCTACAAGAGTATTAGTGGATTGAGATAATAGTTTAGTTTAATGCATACACAATTCTGCCAAAACAATATTAATAATAAAGGAAAATGTTTTCGCCTGGCTGTGAAATTGGCACCTTCGGGACAAAGCTGCTAACAACATCTTAGTTTAGAGAGCATATGGCTGACTGCATAATATTTAAACTTCTTACAGTGTGCCATTATAAATGTCAGCTCTTTTAGTCATAGTCAAAATGTGTATGAATATTAAAGAGCTGTGTTTACACCACAGATTTGTTATAAACAAAAGAAACATAGCCAAGTAACACGTGAACAACACAATGATGTTATATAATTTTGTTATGCGTAACCAGGCCTGGAAATGGCAGAAATTCACGGAGGGGAGAGCCTTATTTGGAGGGGGGGGGGGGGTAATTTTAGATGACTTAGATGGGTTTAAAATAACATACAGTATATTACAGTTATGTATGTTTCCTCCTAAATATGATTTATTGAGTCACACAAACTTTTAACAATTTAAAAATAAATTTGTCCTCAAGTTAAAGAGAAATTTTGTGTGGATATTTAGTAAATTGATATTTTAAATAAGAGGAAAAATCTGAAATGAAACTGATCCATCAGTCATACAGCACCACTGTGACTGTGATGTGTTGTGTTACAAACTTGATGACACATTATAAAATAATAGTTGCAATAAACTCATAATGGGCAGTCATTTTTAAAAGCTATTCATGTGTTTAAATGTAATTTATTTTCAATTCCACCATTTAAAAAATTCGAACCAGTTTGAGGTGAAACTCAGTTCCTATCCCTCCACATTTCCAGCCGTGTGTATAAAACTACATGCAAGCAAGAAAACCAGGTGTGAAATAATTACCACTACGGGCAAATTAAATGTTTATGTGATTTATATGTGGAAGTCCGGACCATTTCTTTTTTATAGTGTACTTTAAAACTAGAACAAAACTCTTTAATAACATACAACCAACAGGCCTTTAAATTCAAATTTAAAGTTTATTTGGTACAATTAACTACTAAAAACTTTTATAAATTAGTATAAGATAACTCCTGCAATCTGACACGAATTTGAGTTTCTTAAAGTTCCTGCAATCAGAGGAATTCAATCTTAAAGGGATAGTTCACCCCAAAATAAAAAATCTTCATGTTGCTCTGACCTTGTATAAATGTCTTTGTTCTGCTGAACACAAATGAAGATACTTTGTAAAGTGTTTGTCACCAAATAGATCTGGGGCACCACTGACTCCTTAGTATTATTTTCTTCTACTGTGAAAGTCAATGGTGCCCCATATCTTGGTTCTGCTGAACACAAATGAAGATACTTTGAAAAGGGCTTGTATTAAGATCTGGGACACCATTGACTTCCATTGTATTATTTTCTTTTAATAATTAAAGTCAGTGGTAAAACAAACTTTTTTCATTTTTTCATATACTGTATCTTCCTTTGTGTTTAGCAGAACAAATGTAAAATAACTTGGGGAAGAAGTTTAAATAACTTGGGGGTGAGTAAATAATGAGAGAATTTTTTAATTTTTAGTGTTACTATAGGGTGACCATACAGTACGTGCCATTCTTCCCGGACGCATCCCGTCCAGGATTTTGTGTTCGTCTTCCGGAAGTCGTATTTGTCGACCGCATACGTCATAGAGGATTATTATGATTATTACAGAAAAGCAACCGTTACATTTTAAGGTAAGAATGAATCTAAGATTGTATGTTTTATGTTTTTAACTGAATGGCGTATGCGGTCAACAAATACGACTACCGGAAGACGCACCTGAATCCTGGACGGGATGTGTCCGGGAAGAATGGCACGTATGGTCACCTTAGTTACTATCCCTTTAAACTACAACCAAAACTCTAAAACATTCATTTCCACTACTGTACTCTACGTGAATACTTGCGGTTATTGCATGATCAGCATAATCACACACTGTAAAAAAAATCCGTAGAAATTGCAGCTGGGTTGCCGGTAACTTACCGTAGATTGAAATTTATGTTATTTACTGGCAAAATTTTGTTCAAAGTTGAATGAACATTTAACATTAGCAAGTCTTTGTCTTTACAGAGTAAAACTAAAAAAACAGCATCAAGCAAAACGTTCTGGGAAACAAAATCTGAAGCAAAAAACAGAAAAAGGTTGATGATGATTTCTGGTTCCCAGAATGCTTTGCATGAGGCTGTTATTGTATAGTTTTATTCTGTAAAGATAAAGACTTGTTAATATTTAAAATTTATTTAACTTTGATCAAACTCTTGCCAGTAAATAACATAAATTTAAATCTACGGTAAATTACCGGCAACCCAGCTGCAATAACATTGTAATTTCTACTGATTTTTTTTACAGTGCATGATTAATAAGGATGCAGCGGCACCCCTTTTTAAGGATCGAGTACGAGTACCGATATTTTTTCACTGGTACTCGCCGATACCGATGCTTGTTCTACTGTTTTTTTTTCAAGTGTCAATTTTCTAAGAACAAATGCAATGACTAATGAACATATCAGCATCTTTATTTTTAACAACTTCAACTCATATTAAGAAAAAACAAATCATTCTTATGTGCTTATCATCACAAATTTTCAAAGCCAAAAAGGGCAAAACCATGGATGTAATGCATGTAATTTTTACCTGCCTGTCACAAAGCTGTCAAAGTGCTAAAGAAATCACAGACAACAAGACAATCAAAATTGTCATAAGGTTTCATACAGTATGTCACGTGAGGTATCGGTCTTTGAGCCTACATGAGCCTGGTATTGGGCCAGATACCGATACTGGTATCGGTGCATCCCTAATTATTAATACTTTGTAATCATTTACAGGGGGCATTTCGCAAGACTTGAAGATGTAAAATAAATCTTTGGCAGAGTACATATGTGAAGTTTTAGCTCAAAATACCCCACAGATAATTTATTATAGCATGTTCAAATTGTAATTTGCTGTTTCTGGGTGTGTCCTTTAAAATGCAAATTAGCTTATCTCTGTACTAAATGGCAGTGTCATGGTTGGATAGTGCAGATTAAGGGGCGGTATTATCCCCTTCTGACATCACAGGGGGAGCCAAAATTTCAATGATAAATTTTTTTTACACGCTTGCAGAGAATGGTTTACCAAAACTAAGTTACTGGGTTGATCTTTTTCACATTTTCTAGGTTAATAGAAGCACTGGGGACCCAATCATAGCACTTACATGAAAAAGTCAGATTTTCATGATATGTCCCCTTTAAAAATAAGACCTGAAGATGGCAAAGGAAACAAACTGCTACAATTTGAAACTAAATTTCATCGAAGAACAATAAATGTTTCTAATCTAAACAAGAGAAACTAAAACACAACTGCTTCTAGTAAAATTCAAGGATTGTCCTTTTTGTGGTTCAAGCCACAACCTTCCCCTATCCACCTCTTTAGCCACTATAGGCTACACAGTGAGGTGCTTTCAAAATGTTACAAAAGCTGTCACTGGGACGGTACCCTTTAAAAAAGTCTTAAGATGTACCATTTAGATGCAGATATGTACCTTTAAAGTACTATGTGTACCTTTGGGGTGGTACTTCGAAATAGTACCACCCCAATGACAGCCTTTGTACCTTTTTCTGACATTACATAGACAGATAAATGGGAGGAGAAAGATGATATGGGAAAGCCAAGGGCAGAGGTAGGTAGATAAATTTGGCTCATATATTAAATGCAACACATTGCCATACCATTTTTAAGCCATTGCACCCAGACATAGTACCACTTACTATACAAGGTCAGCGTTTACGCAAATGGAAAATCACCGATCTACTGTATCTCACCAAGAAAGCTCATTTTACCTGCTAATTCATCTTCACCGTTTCACGGCCTGTCATTCCCAGCCTTCGATCTCATTCTTATTCCACTACAGACTTCAGCGAGAGCACCGTAGCTCTCTCCCATCAATATTGCATCTCAAACCATTGCCCATTACGCACCACTCTGTATCAGAGGCCTAATGTCCCTCTTCGACATGGAAATGATCTGTAATTGCAACGGAGACTCACCTGGACCTCCGCAATACTTCACAGTTCCAGTAACAGGCGATGGGTGGGTGTACGAGAGAGGTAGAACAGCATTAAAACATAATCTGCTTTTCATTGTCAGTTAAAGACCATGAGCGCCGCTACGCTATCCCAGCCTCACTCTGTCGGCTTTTATGGCCGCCGGCTGTAATATGTGAAAATCCCATCAAGAGCTTGTTAAATTACCTGCTCTTACTTGAAACAAATCGAAAGCTGAAAGTGATGCAGTCACAATGATATCGATCTTGAGAGACAAATCTATAAAATGCGAGTCTAAAATTAGCCATCGTGTGAAGAGGAAATTTGTAAAGGAAAGGGAGTAGTACGGGTTTATTATTGACAACTTCAGCATGAGGCTTCAAGCATTGCTACTAATGCACTTAAAGTCTGTTTACATCTGTAATTCTATTGCATGAACAAATCAGCAATAAATAGAGATCTAAACGGGGTGTGTTTAAAACGAAACGAAAGGCGTTCGTACAAGAGGTCTTCTCGGGTCCAAATAAATGTACCCAACCCTTTTTTTTCACTTTTTACAATATTTTATATAAAAGAAAGACCCTGAGACAAACTCAAGAAAATTAGACCCAACTCTGACCCGAACCAGTGGCAGTTTTTTTTAACCAGACTGGTCCCAAATGTAAACAACAGTGACGTGTGTCCAATCTGCACCCTCACACGCACCAGTCAGATAGAAAGAAACAACGGTGGCCTCGCAACCAATTTGGCACGCTGCTCCGTTTATTTTCATTTGTTATCTGACGACCACACCAAGGTAATGCTAAAATGTGCATTTAAATTTGATTGACAGGTCTCAATAAAAATGACCCTACCGCCAGCCACACAATGTCGCAAGCGCTCTTGGCTAACAGGGGAGGAGTTGGAAAAGGACTCGATGCACACACACAAGATAGTTTGGGTCGTTTTGGGTCCGTTCGTCAAAAATGCATTCATTTTAAATTAGGGGTGCACTGATAAATGCCGATACACTAATAACGATAACTATTCTGAATCGCACAGCCGATATTATTCACAACTATTTTATTAGGTATGTTGCTAACTCCGCTGTCACTGCTGACTTTTTGGTTCCGCTCAACCAAAACTCACGATTTCCTCAGGCGGCGCGTGGTGTTGTGGAAAATAATGCTTCTGTTGGTTTGGTGATGAAGACATTTCTGAGTTTTGAATGTTAACGCCACCGGAAGACCCATAGGTACCTTCTCGTTCTCAGTCACCACCTTTCATGTTTAACTACTGGCTGTGAGGGCTCGCAAAGTCTGTTGTTTGTAAAATCGTCGTTGTTTTTGCTGAATTTGAGTAAAGACATTATTGAAATTGTAATAGACATTTAGTTTAATTGCTAAACTACAAGTGAACGAAATTTGTATACATTTGAACGACGACCACAGGAGTTTTACTACCCCCAAATCTGCTTGAATGGACAAAGAATGTGAAGCAGCCGTATGGCCATGTAGTAGAAGTCTGTATATATTAATTAAAATGTGTGCGAAATGTAATGTAAATGTAAAACAATAAAATAGTTATGAATTGAATATTTTTGTTTTAATCTAAAACTTGTAAAAGAGTTTAGATACAAAACCCTTTGGTTAAAAACAAATGAAATCTTGGAGCCAATCTTGGGGTTATTAGCGATATTCTGAATAAAGAGTGTTATTTGGTGAAATTTGTGTAATTTTATTATATATATGACTTTTCAGAAGTAGAAAGGATATGGAAAAGATTCAGATCAATATCTCAAAAATTAAAAAAGTTATAGAGAAAAAAAACTTTCACATTTTCATTATTCGTTCACACATTCTTTTGAATTTTAATTGAAAACATGGGACAAAATAAAGTGATGATTTTCGAGTTTCAAATGCCCAGTATTTTGTTATTCTTGAACCCATAAACATGATCTTGGTCTCTTTAAAAAGCTTTTTTCAAGCTCTTTCTATCTAAACAACTAGTTTTAGCATTTAACCATTTTGAAAATTTTAGCAACATACCTAATTTCATGTACTAATTTCAATCACTGTTAGTTTGAGTTGTTTATAACATGCATTTGAAAAAGCAACACTCATCAAATATAATCGTTATACACATTCTTTATTATCATGAAAATACCTGAAAAGGTTTGAAGAACAGCAATATAAATATGCTTGAGACAATTCCTGGAGCTGCGTGTCATAGCGGCGTATGTATGGTTCTTTGTCTGCAGTGCATATTGAGTTTCTGCACGAGAGTGCCCTCTGGCTTTTGGATGTAGCAGCATTTCATCGTAATTCATTGAGAAGCATAGCAAGCATTATCGGCCGATATATATGTGCAATATTTGTAAGTCTAAATTACCATTACACGCGCAACATATGACATTTGACCCATCACGTTACCACCACTTCAACCTTTGTTGATGCTTCTCGTAGCCTAGTTGGAGCGAGCGTTGCATGAGTTGCATAAAGTTTTGCTGTTGATTGACGAAAACTGGGAAGGTCTTCTCTTAGAAAGCATTAGGAGACTTATAGGAGCACAGCAGAGGTTGTGTAGGTAGGTTGTATTTTTTCTTGTTCTTTTTTTCATTAATAGGTCTATTTGTGTATAGTTATCAGGTTCCATAGCCTATTTAGGTGCTGATGGTAGGCTATTGAATGGCGCAGAACAAAGTGGACTTTAGCCTGTTTCATTAACCCATTCATGATGATGTTGAGAGAGGTACAAGATAAAAAATAAAGCACTTAATTGGAATGATTTTAGCATGTGTGATTTATGCGTGTGCTGTTAACGGGCCAAATATTAACGGGTCTGGGCGGAGAGGATTTAATTTTGATATCACGGGTGACGGGTCGGATCTGGTGCTAAATTTTGCGGGTGTACGGGCGGGAGCGTGAATCCAAAAATGGACCTGTGCAAGACTATGATCTAATTGATGAAACCACATATGCCAGCGCATAACTCCTCCCAAATGTAACCATGCCACCCAGAAGTTAGCTGGCAAAGAGGCAAACAAACAAATATTACACGCTTATTGACGACACAGTGGATAAAAAAGCTTTCTAGAACCAATAAAAGAGTCCAATGACAAACTCTAAAGAAATTAAACAAAGAAATAAAACTTTGAGGGAGAGTTTTGTGGACGCTTTTCCCCATCATGGACCTGTACGTTAAGTGTCGAGCAATGAGACACACATCCCCTGCCCAACATACAGTACAACATACAGTAAGTGCTGCATTTTGATGCATAAACGTCATCTTAAGTTCTTTTAAAGCAGAGTAATAAACAGTATATTTGGATTTTGCGCGGGAGCAGAAGATCGGATTGATATCCATTTTGCCAAGACTATCCGATTATCTATCCGATCAGAGACATGAAGTGACCAGGTTTAAAAAGACCCTTAGACACAAACCCACTCAGGTCTTGGGTTGGACATCGGGTTTTTAGATCTAAGTTGACCTGTAAAGACCTCTAGTTCGCACCACGTTGCAAATGTGCACGGATCATGTTCCTGACATTAACGCACTGTGAATCGCTGTGATGTGTGCAGTCTGGAAATATGAGACGCTCCACTCAACGAAACCTGATCAGCCGTGGCCACCAGAGATGCATCCGATGTGCATGTCAATATCAGGCGCAAATGTTAATCTGTGTTGACTGACCACTTCAAATCAGATCACATGAGACGGATGGTGATATCAGGTGTAAATGGATCCACAGAGATAGAGAGCTCTCTATGAGTAATCTCGTGAATGCAGGATGCCTCTTGATTCGCTCACCGCTCTCACACGACCCCTCCCTTCAAGGTTAATTCATACTCACTGGAAACACAGGCCTGTTCCCTTGCAAATTATAGTGAAATGCAGTGATGTTTACCACTGTTTGCAAACACCAGCAGGAGAACTTGGCTAGTCTGTAGGTTTGGTTTGGATCTGTGACACTTTACAGGTATGTACCATCAAAAACTCCTTTTAAAACAACACCTGACAAAGTGCAACCCCAGCTTCAGTTTGCCTGCCGTTTAGCTTCTTTCACATAAATTAGACTTGAAACTAACCATACTGCAATCTCAATGTTCTGCTATGTTTGGAGCAGCTGAATGGGCACGGATGAAGGACTATAAGCGCGTGTTCCCAGCTGTTATGAGGGGACAAAGTGCACTAAAGGGACCGTATAAAGTTCTCGGCTGCCCGGGAGTCGGAGCTTTTTTCCTGCAAAACGTCCGTAATGAGAGTATGCGTACCTCCGATTCTCTCCCGCCATATGGTCAGAGTAACTTGCCCACACCGTAGCCATGGACCACCAGGTTGAAGCATCCTGTAACTCAAAACTCCTCCCCTGGCCATCCAAGCATATCCCAACACATTTGTTGTTAATTTTATTAAGTTATTTTTCAATAATAAATTTTCACACCAGCCCTACAGTGTATATGAAACTAATCATTTGTAACTGATTGCTGTCATGTCAATTAACCAGGTCTTTATGTTTAAACTAGGGAATAGTTTTGACACTTCTCGTTTTGTGTCTATCTACTGCCTCTCTCTCTCTCTCTCTCTCCATCTTTTATCTACTGTAAAGGTGAGGCAGATACTGTTGGTCTCAGTGGTCTGGTCTATTTTAACAGCACACAGGAAAGGAAAGAGTTGACGACAGGTTGCTTCTTGCTTTAGGTACGACTCTGTTATATTAAGATGTGGGGAACATCTCATCTCTGACTATTAAACTACCCTCAGTTTCACATGGACTTTAATGTACTGTATGTCTGAGCCAGCATCTATGGAAAACACAGAGGTCTGAATGACAGGCAGCATGGCTCTCCAGGATACTCCAAAATCAAAACCCAACAAAAATTGCTGCAGGCTGTATTGTAAATTTGGCTTAGTCTCCATAAAAAACATTCAAATCCTAAACTTATGTTCAAACTGGATCCTATCCGGACTGAGAAGGTGAGATAAATATATAACCTTGTATGAAAACACCACACAAAAATGAAATGCAAAAGTAAAACATTTTTAAAAGACTCTGCCTACATTTAGTAAAAAGGTGACCGTTTCTAAGACAGTTCTCAAAATCCTGATATTGATAACGTATCCAGATGTGTCTTTACTTAAAAAATTATGTAAACATCACTTTATATTTTGAGATTTGGACATATACTTAAAATATATTTAGTACAATTACACTGTAAATAATTTCTGTAGAAATTGCAGTATAACTGGGTATTTACTGGCAACTAGCTGCAAGTAACTTAATGTAGATTTTATATTTATGTTATTTACTGGCAAGAGTTTGTTTAAAGTTAAATGAACATGAAACATTTTCAGTCTTTATCTTCTGCAGTAAGTTACTGGCAACCAGCTGCATTTGCATTACAAATGTAGCTTTTAAGCGTATAAACATAATTTAACTAAAACATTTAAGTGAAATGAACTTAAAATAATCAGTACATGTTGTGGGGAATACCCATAATCCTTTGTGCCTTTTGATTATTTAGGCTTTTTCACAGAATAAGAACTGATGAGAACTTTTTTGCGGATCATTTTAAACAATAAACTGACACAAAGACATGAATTAGTATCATTGGACATACAACAACGTCGAACAGTCCTCTTTCTCCACACTTGTAAACACTGGGGCGTAGTTTCGCATACGTCATCAGTGACCTCTTGACGTAATAATGTTTTGTGTGAGGTCGCGCTGGCGAGTCACACGACCAGAGGAAGATGAGAAGTTGTGGTTTAAAAGTGCATATTTTTATTGCCAAAAATGATTTTTTTTGCTAGATAAGACCTTTATGCCTCGTTTGGGATCGTTTAGAATCCTTTTTAACCGCAATTTTAAACCGCATTAAAACTGTTAAGTGTTGGGGTCCATTAAAATGTTAGATGTTAAAATAGAATGTTTTCCTAAAAAAACATAATTTCTTCTCAACTGAACAAAGAAAGACAGCAACATTTTTGATGACATGGTGGTGAGTAAATTATCGGGAATTTTTTTTTTTTATTAAGAAAATTGACTAATCTTTTATGTTCAATGAAATTGCTAAATGATATTGGAATTACTAGAAATTTTAAGTTTAATGTACTCTTGTTTTAAACACACTTTGGGCCCTATTTTAATGATCTAAGCGCATTGTCTAAAGCACACAGCACAATGTCTAAATGGGCATGTCCAAATCCACTTTTGCTAATTTAATGACGGGGAAAATGGTCGAAAAGGGTTGGTCCGTTTTTTTAATAAGTAATGGGAGTAACGTGCAATAAACCAATGAGAGTCTTATCTCTCATCCCCTTTAAAAGCCAGTTGCGCTGGCGGCACTATGTTTAATCCCTATTTAGATGATGGACTTTGTAAACTGAAAAACTAAGCGGAGGAAGAAGACCCCCAGTTTAAGATTAATGTTAAATAATTGTGTTGTTTTTCACTTGTATTGAAATTGTTATTTTTTTATTAAAACCTTTAAAGTTGTTTTCTTTTAGTCATGGAAGTAAAAAAACAGGCTTTTAATTGCTTTAAATGTATGGCTATCCAATATCTATAAGTTTGTAAGAAAAGGTTTGTACTGTAAAAATACTTTATTTGTAACAAACAGGAGATAAAGAATTTACAAACGGCTCTCTGCTTGTTTCAGCACTTGGACAGCGGCACAAGTTTTTTTTTAAGCATTACTTAAAAATGTTTCTCATATCACGATATCAACAGGTAAAGAGTCATCATATACAATAAATCCGTGAGGTAGCATTTAAAAAAAAACATTTAAAAACAGATGCATTTGTTCAAAGCAAAGCATTTATTTACTTACCAGGCTGCAGGTGAAGCAGCTCTTTGTGCCTTCTAACATCTCATAATCGGTCCTCATTTATGTCCAAGAGACTCAATAATAATCTTTTACATTCAATCCTTTAATCTTTCAGATTTAAAAGCGTTTTTGTGCTGCTGCGCATTCATGTATGTGATAAGCAAACCTGCGTTGTTGTCCCGTTTATAGGAACATATTTCTAATGCGCTCCTTAAATAACAAAAAACATATTGCGCCATTGACTTAAGACTTTAGAGCAGGTTTTTGTTGGTCAATGGCGAAGTCTATTTTAGTTCCCTCAACATAGCAACACTACAACACTGCGCATGAACATACCTCGTTTTCAGACCAGTACGCCCATGGGCGCAAAAGGGGGCACAAATTAATTTGCTATTTAAACAACGTGGCACTAAACGTGAAAATGATCATTGCGCAGGGTGGAAACAAGCAAAAGACACTTGCGTCGGGTGTAAGATAGAGCTATTTGTGTTGTCCCTTTTATTTTTTTGAACACAAAATCAACTTGAAATGAGACAAAAGTGTGTTAAATAGGATAGCACAAAATTTGACACATCCTTAATTTAGAGTATATATGGCAACAACTTTCCTCCAATATTTAAATAAGTTAATTCAACTTGTTAGGGTTTAGATAAAGGTTTTAATCTATAAATTCAAATAATAAAACAAATGTAATTTCTGAAACCAAAACACACCATATAAGATACAGATCTCTTAATTCATAACCATAGACACTGCATGTAAGATAATTATGCATGAATCATAAAACTGTTTCAGATGAAGTATGGCCTGGCATACTGCAGGACATTGCTGTCACTGCTTGACATTTTACTTGAGATGCATATAACCATCGGCAGTATAAATATACCAAGGCAACACTATATTCACTGTTTTAGCACGCATACACACTGCATTTTGACAAGATAAAATAAAAAACAAGAAAAATAGCATAGTATGACTAAACATTGAAACCAATTTGTAAGGAACGTTTTCAAAGTCTTTTATTCGCGTCGTCTATTTTCTGTACCGTAATTGAATATGGCCAGTTGGTCGAACGGCAATTATCACAGACTCTAACATTTCATAGCAAGATCAATAGAGAATACAGCATAACCTGCAAACACAGTACATTGTTCAGCACTTTATATCTTCTGATAAAACAGACACAGAACAGGCAGATTGCTGTATGCAGTGATAATATGGATGATAATGGTTTATTTCTTCCTTGATTGCAAATAATTTGAAAGTGGTAATTAAACAAGTTATCAGACTGAGAAGTCGCAATTAACATGCAGGTTTCTCTTACAGGAACAATATCCTGCAGAATATTATCATAGGAGAAAATCAACTGCGACAAGGAGATTATGTACAATTACACTCATAAATCTAATGCGTGTCATTTTTACAGTAGTAAAATATTGTCTCCCCTATCCTGTTAAATATGAGACACAAAAATAGCGATTTTATTTTGTTTTGCCAAGTATTTAATTTTTATCCAAACAGACAGTTGACTTTCTCATGCTATAGCCAATTTTAGATGATCCAACATTGATAAATATTGCCTTCCCAAACAATGGTGTATCTCTAATCCTTCTACTATTTAAAGTATAAATACTATTAACACATGCCTGGATGTTTCACACAACAACTTCATCTCTCATCTCCTCTGGTATTCTGTTGTATTGTAGTCCAGTCCAATCCAGACCAAGTCTGATAGGATCAACATCTTCAAATGTTTGTCATAAAACTTCAGCAGCACTCTCTATGTGCAAAGCTCAGTAGCAATTGTTTCGATAGCTGCGATCTGAAACCTATCACAGAAAATCATCCTCTGTTTTTATTACAGGGGATTATGGGGGTTAAAATGGATAAAACTCATCCATGATGACATTTGTGTTAAAGCCGTAGCTAATGAGAAAATTCTGGACGTATCAAATATACAAGTCACTTGTACATTTGCATGATACAGCACTCTTTGTTCAAAACATTTTTAGACTGTGTGTTATATAAAATGATGAACACTGAAAAGACAAAACAAAAACAAGTGCTGCATAATATTACATTTAAATGCATGCATTTGGCATATTCCTGCATTTAATGCGACATACAGGGCATCACAGGGTACATATACATTTTTTTTCAGTACGTGTCTTCCCTGGGTTTGACCTTTGTGCGCTGCTGCTAACACAATGCTCTTCCACTGAGCTACACATATTATCAGCATGCACATTTCCTATGTAAAGCTTATAAATAATAATAAAAATAATAAGCTGGTCCGGATTCATGAATTATAAAAAGTTTGTAAGAATGTTCCTTGGTGCAATTCTCTGATGTTTCTTAAATGTTTTTCTTAAGTATAAAATGGCAAGCTTTGAAATGAATTATTAGAATTATTATCAGACCACTGATCTTTTTACCAACTCTAATGTGATATATACTACAAACAAACAAGTGATGTTTAAGACAATAAGTATTCGCTGTTTATTAGAGGACAGCTAGTGTATGAAGGCAGTGCAGTGAGTAAACATCATTCCCTAATCTCACAATCGTTGCATCATTCAGGTCGAGCACTCCGGGCCTACTTCACTCTCCGTGCCCAGCTCAGTCTCCCATGCACATGCATCTGCACGACGAAAACAGACACGGGAGGTGAAGAAAAAAGTGAAGATGTGTGAAAATACGCACATACATAACAGCGGACCAGCCACTTTTTAGTGTTTGTTCCTCCTTTGAAATGTACACAATCCACGCGTCAGCTCCTACAGTCTAAATGTTGCTCGCTGCCCAGCTCCATGCACAGAGACACCAGATGCACATTTCACCGTGACAGCGCCACCTGGCACTCGTTGACCAATACAATTGACACAGTAGCCTATCTGTACAGATGTGAAGCTAAGATTAATCCAAACATTCGCTAAGTTTGGCTAAATGGGCCTAAAAGTCGCTAGATATAGCAATAAGGTCGCTAAGTTGGCAAGCAACACAGTCACTGAGTTAGCAACACTGCTTCAGCCAAAGTAAACGCCCACTGATTAACATTGAATTTGCATACAACTTGAAAATGAAAACGAAAAAGTAATAATTTAAAGAGAACATAAAATTAAAACTGAACTTTACATTTTATTTTTGTCCCTATTATTGCTTGGGCATGAATAAAAACCCTTTTAAAAAATGTATTTACAGATTCCTTTTCAAGCTTGCCTTTTTATTTTAATATTGTCTTGACTCAAGATTATATTGAAAATTACATGTCAAATCATCAATATAATTTTATTTTTCAATTTGGCGGGAATGATGCTTCATCACGTTAAAAATGAAATAATTTAATATAATGTTTTAATTTTTATTTTAGCATTTCATTTTCAAATTTGGGACATATTTTGCAATTTTATTTTTTATTTTATAATTTAGTTAATTATTTTATAATTGTATTAATTCATTTAAAAAAGTCCAAAAATTCTTTCCATACTAGAGAACATCATGAAGTAAAAAATAAGAACTTGAAAGTGATTTACATGTTAAGTCAATGCAAAAGACGCGATAGACATCCTGAGGGGCAAATGACGTGATTAGCAAGAATGACGCAGTTTTTTGGACTTTGACGCTCATAACGCGTGATTCGCTTCGATTTTTCGATTCAGTTGAAAAATCTGAACTTTGCAGATACTAATGCCACATTAACCAATCAGGAGCTTGCTCTGGTAGTGACATGATTACAACGTAGTGAGTCGAGGCAGAAAAAGGAAACAACATCCTTGCTGTACGTGGACACCCGGAGCTGTATGACACATCTTCTTACTTTTATAGAAACAGGAATAAAAAGGATCTTGCTTGGAAGAAAGTCAGTGAGGAGGTATGAAAATCTGGCGGTATACTCTCATTCTGGGGTAATAATTAAGGATGATATTACGCAGAGCCTGAAAGTAGTCCCCTTGGTATCTTTCAATAGCAGGGGACTATTTTTGAGTGCTGCGTAATTTCACTACGCCTCCTGCAGCCATGTTACGGCAGTAAAGTCCTTGGTTATTACTCCAGAAAGAGAGTATAGTCCTAGTCATATCGGCCTAGAAAATCACAACTTTTAATTTTCCGTCAGTCTTAGTACACTATGTAATTACAGAAGAGTCAAGTTTTAAAGCAACACTATGTAGTTTTTTTACCTTTAAATAATGTCTCTAAAATTATTTCAGTGATAGAACAACTTTTAACTGGACAAATTGTACTGTTGCTGCAACCTGAGCAGCCTCCTAGCTGCTACAAGCACACTCTTAAAGTTGCGGTGGAGGGTAGGAAACACAGCCCCGCCCCTCTCCCTGCCTGCAGAAGAGTGTCTGATACCAGGCACTGTTGCACTTTTCAACCACATGGGGTAATTTTTACATGGAAACTACATAGTGTTGCTTTAAATAGGAAAAATATAAAAACTCTTTGGTTATTTTTTAGCGCCATGCTAATGATCTAATCAGATTCAATGGATTATGCTAAGCTATGCTAAAAGTGGTACCACCAGACCCAAAGATGGGCTGAATGGATTCAAAAAAGGTAAAAATCAAATGTTTCACTTTAGAAAATGAGCATATTATAAAGAGTGTCCCTTTAAGAATAATTTTCTTCTTCAGTAAGTTTAGTAAGTGCAGACCAGGGCCAGATTCACTATAGTAATTGAAGTAACAATCTCACCTTGTCTGACGTATTGCTCTGTTTCCTGATGTACCATCTCTGCGACACATCCTCCATAATGCAGACGGCCGTCCTGCTGATAGGCCTTTAGCGTCTTGCTGGAGCTGTAGGATCTCTGTGACACTATGTGACAGTTCTCACCGTCCAAAGAGGATGTAGCATACTGCAGGTCCTTTCTGCGCTGTCCCCGTGTCACAGAGCGTTGCCGTCTGTCCTTCAGATCCATCACTGCAGGAGCCAATCAGCTCACAGGAGCTAACGGCCGATTATAATCAATTACCTGCAGAGAGCAGTATGGAGTAAATATGTGCTCAGATTGGTTAAGGTCTCTTCATATGAACTCCATTCATATCATGCATGTTTGATGTAAACAATGTCTATAAAACACAGAACATTATCTATTTTTGCTAAAAAAAAATTGTAAAATGCCAAATGCAAACAAATAATTTACTTTTTATCACTTTAACATCCATTGATCCAATTGTGGAATTCAATTTACAATAACTTGATGCCAAGTTAAGATCCCACTCGAGGGATTAACAGAAGAAACTATTTCCATTTCAATCTGTTTCGTGAATAAAAAGCTAATAGGAAGAGTCGAAATAAATCAGTTTTGTTTGTGCTTGACAAGCCATGGTCACTATCTGCTTGTTAAAGGAATAGTCCATTTTCTTAAAAGAAAAATCCAGATAATTTACTCACCACCATGTCATCCAAAATGTTGATGTCTTTCTTTGTTCAGTCGAGATGAAATTATGTTTTTTGAGGAAAACATTGCAGGATTTTTCTCATTTTAATGGACTTTAATAGACACCAACAATTAACACTTAATTCAACACTTAACAGTTTTTTTCAACGGAGTTTCAAAGGACTAAAAACGATCCCAAACGAGGCATAAGGTTCTTGTCAAAAATGACAATCGTTTTGCTAGATAAGAAAAATAACAAATATACACTTTTAAAGCACAGCTTTTCGTTTAGGTCCGGTCCAGCGCGACCTAACGTAAATGCGTAGTGATGTAGGGAGGTCACGTGTTACATATATAAAACTCACGTTTGCTGACTATTTTAAACAATAAACTGACACAAAGACATTAATTAGTATCAGTTGACATACAACAACGTAGGAACGGTCCTCTTTCGACACACTTGTAAACACTGGGGCGGAGTTTCGCGTTCGTCCTCTGTGACCTCTTGACGTCATGACGTATTGCGTCGGGTCACGCTAGCGCATGACGACCGGATCTAAACGAGAAGTTGTGCTTTAAAAGTGGATTTTTGTTATTTTTATTGTCAAAAATGACAATCGTATTGCTAGATAAGACCCTTATGCCTCGTTTGGGATCGTTTAGAGTCCTTTGAAACTCCGTTGAAAAAACTGTTAAGTGTTGAATTAAGTGTTAATTGTTGGTGTCCATTAAAGTCCATTAAAATGAGAAACATCCTGCAATGTTTTCCTCAAAAAACATAATTTCTTCTCGACTGATCAAAGAAAGACATCAACATTTTGGATGACATGGTGGTGAGTAAATTATCTGGATTTTTCTTTTAAGAAAATTGAATATTCCTTTAAGTCTCCAACTGATCTCAAATGCCATAGGGCAATAAAAAGAAATGATGCTAACATACACTTATATCATAATGCAAAACTACCAAACACCAGATCCTAATTTTCATCTCCACACCAAAATCTGACATGACCAGACATGGACATGTATTTTTATAAATTATTAATATATTGCTGATAGTAATACTGTTAGCAGAGACTGCGGTATACACTGTGATTATAAACGTTTTGCTTAAATGTGTAATATAAATAAATAGTGCTTATAAACTTCTGTTTAAATCATATCTATTAAAATGATGGCTTTGACCCAGTAACAGCATTCCTTACGTCATGACTTAACAAGCGGATAATCTGTCGCTGTATAGATAAGAAAAGTGTTTGTAAATACTAGTAAATATGTTTGTTTGTACCTGTTGAAAGCAACACTTTGAAAGTTGCTACTTTCCAAATTCCTAAACAGCAAATCAACACATTTCTTTTTAGCTCTAGATGATAACAACCCTTGAAAGCTGTTTTTGAAACAGATCAATAACAAAAGTCATATTCCAGGAAAAAAATGACATATCGCAACAATGTATCAAGGCTCCCAAACAGAACCTGCTATGTTGAGCTCAAGACAGACGCATCCCCAAAATGCCTTATTATCAGGTAGAGCGAGAGCTTCTCGATAACACCCTCCCACACTACATCTGTGTCACCGTGCCGAGTTAGCCAAGCGCCAAGTTAGCAAAGATCCAATCAAAACACAGAGTCTTTGGCAGAAAGCCTGTTGTTTAGGACATTTACATCATGTGGTCACAAAAAATAGCACTTTAATGTTAGATGATGGAAAAAACATCAACACTAAAAAAGAAACGGCGCTTCTGTAAAATAACGAAACGCATTACCTCCCCTACAAAAATTGTGCAGACATGCTGTTACAAGGCTGATATTTTTTTTACTACAATCTATAAAACAGAAGTCCACGGAGATGTTGGATGTAGAAATTGCACTTCGGTTTCTCTTAAAACAGTTAAAGTGGAGCTCAAACATCCTCAGTACATTATGTACTTAAAGAAGTAACTATGGCCATAAGAAAATTCTGCATTAGATTTAGGTTTATGATTTATGAATCTTATTAGTGGCTGTTACAATGCACAAGAGACTAGGGCTGTGCAATTAATCGTTTTCTATTGAGATTTTTGCACATTTCGATTGCAAAAAGAAGATAATCGAGGTCATTCGATTAGTGTGCCTCATTTCATTTCTGTCGTTTCATTTTGTGTTATAAATCCAGCAGGTACACTGCTGCACTTCTTTCTCTCTCTCTCTTGCACGTCCAGAGAGCTGCACTCTCGCATCTGTCCGATGTCGGATCACTAGGTAGTAATTCTAAGTATTATGCATTTGAAGTGAGCTGAAGCAAAACTATCCCTCGTGTTTAAAATATGAATCACATTCTGCTGGCACCACTGCTTTGACACGTGTCACCTTCTGCAACAACACTAAATAAATGCATTGAATTGAGTTAAACATTTTACTTTTTTTTTTGAGCGTAATACCAATTATTATTTCATTGCTAAAGACATTTAGTCAATTTTAAAAATGTTATGTTAAAGTCAGACGTCTATTTTGGTATTATTGGCCTTTGTTTGTTTGTTTATGCATTCCTAACAGCATTCCAGCATCTATCCATACACAAGTTGATCATTGTGCCCTTTGACCCACACATAAATAGACTTTAAGAAAGGTCATGGGTTTGAATCCAAGGGAACGCATGACCACAAACCAGTCTTAAGTAGCACAGCCAAAAATACATTGCATGCAGAGGCGTCATGCCCATTCAAACTGAGGGGGCACGTGCCCCCTTGTTTTTTTTGTGCCAAATGGATTTTGCATGCAACCTCAAAATCAAAGAAGCGTCCATTAATCTGTTATTTGACTTTTAATCTGTTTAATACGCACAATATTATCAATTCTGTGCTGAATCCTTGTCACTTTTCAGAGATGTTCGCCGTTTTGATAGTGTTTTGATCATGTTAGATTACTTTATTCTGGCGGCAGGTAGGGCTGAGACAACGCGCCGCAAAATATGGTAGAGTAGTAGCAACGCGAGTGGCTTCAGTCCACGCCGGTTTCACACAGCAAGGCCATGTGCTTCTTAAGTCTATAATTGTGTTTATATCTTTCATTAAGAACAGCACGAAAACAATGTGGATTAAACAAATCAATTTATAAAAGTTACACTGACCATCAAAAGGCACATTGAAGAGGTTTTGCTCATAAATGCATGTAAAATAAAGTAATTTGAACTTGAGATTTTTATACTGTTACTAAACTGCACAGTATGCACTGCAAACGCTTTATTAAATGCTACCTCTGACTAAGAATGCATTATTTTGCACTTGTATAGTCTTTTTTTATTTTGAAATTTTAAGAGCAATAAACATATATTGAAATGTTTACATTCAGATATGTAAATCAACATGTATAAATTGCTATTAGTTAATTAATGGGGAGATAATCGAGAATCGAATCGAAGTCGAATCGGACTGATAAAATGAATCGTTAGATTAATCGATGCATCGAAAAAATAGTCAGCGCAGTCACAGACGTCATCAGCGTCTGAGCGCGCTCACAAGCTCTTTGCTGTTGCTGCTGCATTTTGCTATCTGAGGAATTAAAACGTGAAAGAAACGCTCACAACATTTCCAAACCCCAGTATGGTAATGTCCAGCTAACCTCATCTGTGTAGAAAATGTATGGTTTAAAATGTGACCGTCTCAACGTTATATTAGTAGATTTCTAGATTCATCTTCTTGGTACAACGCCAAAGTTTGCCAGAGTTCACTGGGGCGCAGAATCACACTTGCTGAGGTAAAATTTGATGCAAAATCCGTTCCTCTAATAATTTTATCTAAACATATTTCTTTTGAATCATTATTGAACATTAAAATCAATCACGTGGCAATAGCTTATGTCATTTTCGTTGTTTATATATCTTAAGCATTTAAAATTACATGAATGCAAAATGTATTAATGACACAATTAAACAAGTCATTTATTAAATCTTAAATAAATAAAACATGCCGTTTCAGATGTAAATATGATACCAATATGTCATCATTCCGATTGAATAGTATCTGATATAAAAGTTAGTCAACACTTTTATATTGGAAGTTTTTTGCATGAAGGCAGGGGTGTTCAAATTGTTAGAAATGTAACTGCCATGGAAAAGACTGAAAGCTCTATAATATTTTGTTTGATGTCTGTGCATGCACAAATTTCTGTGAGCTGTGCACACTGTGCCCCCTTAAAAAAATTGGTGCATGACTGATTGCATTGGTCAAAATTACTGATTTTCAAATCTTTTTGATGTCAAAAGATCTCGTCCATGAAGATATTTTGAAAATTTCCAGCGTATATATCAAATATTTTATTTTTGTGAGTGAAGCAGTGCTACTCCATTTTTACAACTTTAAATGCGATTTTTCAATTTAGATTTTTTGCACCCTCAGATTCCAGATTTTCAAATAGTTGTATCTCAGCCAAACATTATCCTAACAAACCATACATCAATGGAAAGTTTATTTATTCAGCATTTGACTGAATAAATTGACTCTTATGAGTGGTTTTGTGGTCCAGGGTCACAAATGTACAGGACCTTGAATGCTACTAAACAGATCAAACGTAGCGTCAGTAGCTGAGTTTCGTTTTAATATTAAGCAATGTTGATTTAAACATATTTTACATCTTCAAAGAGAAATCGATATCAGACCAAGGCAGTATGACGCAACTCTGATATTGTTCGGGTTGTACATGCAACAGCCACTGCGCAGTCAATACGTTCAATGAGAAACTAAATGTGGTTGCGTATGGAGAGGCAATCTAGTTATGTTTATTGATAGGCAACTGATATTTATGTCAATAAATCCTCCCCTGACAGGCGAAACATGCAAACAATCCAAATGAATCATTTTGTGAAAAAAGACATTTTTCAAATAAATGTGTTTGAAGCCATGCCACTGAACTCTTTTGTTATTTTATACACTCGAAAGAATGGTGACAAAATCAATCTTATGATTTGAATAGACATAAGAATATATCACACACCATTTCATGTAACACACACACACAGACAAAATTCAAATAATTTACTAAAATAAATAAAAACTATATATACAGTATCATATATTTATAAAAATCTACACTGTCAGATAAAATGTTAAAAAAAAATGGTCCCTATTTGTCACTCGGGCGGTACACATTTGCACCTAAAGAGTTAATTTCAATACCTAGGTAGGTACATATTGGTACTAAATGTATACATTTATCTGTACCTGATGTTGGGACATTTTTAAAGGGTACAGCCTGGGACCATTTTTTGACCATTTCTCTAAAGGTGTATAGTCTGACTCACCATAACCTTTATACGTAGCTCTTAGACATGTTTGCTGTAAATAATGCAAGCACACTGACAGCAATCTACAGCTATCCAATTAATACAACCTTCCTATCATCTAACCATGAATGGCGCTGGCACAGGGAGGTGGATCACGCTGGGCAACTCTGTTAAAGTTAATCCGCCAAAATCCATCTCGGGCAGAGCGGCGTCTCAATCAGTTTAGAACAAAAGGCCACAGAAAACACCACGCTGAGACTGATGGGCTCTCTCGCCTGGCACAGAGTGACCAACTGTTAACTGTGACTGTTCAATTAAAACTGCTTAGATGGAGGCGGTAGGGAGGAGAATGATAATTATAGCTGAAAACGAGCGGGGAGAGACTTCTAGACAGGGCAGACAGATTAATATTGGTGTGAGATGAAGTAGGAGCTTTATGGGTTAAATTTCAATGAAGAGGGATGAAGAAAACTGTTAAATGAGATAAGATGTTAGAGGTTAGTGTAACTTATGTTGTATGCCTGCTTGAGTATGCAATACCTACCAGCGTGCTTTGCAACACAGTGCACAATATTGAGCCCTGTCTGTGATATCCAGGTTTAAGTTTGCAATATTTTAAAGCTTAAATTACTGTAGGCGTTGCCTACTGTTGCCATCTTGTCCGCGCGTCACAGAGCTTTACTTGCAGATAACCAAAAATGGGTAAAGAGGCGGGACATGGGTAAAGTTGAGGTGGCTGGTAGCTGAAACCACGCCCACCTAGCCCAACTCTAGTGACCGTAGTGGCTGTTTAACCAACACTCAAGTGACCACGCCCTTAATTATGCAGAACTTTAAAGCTTAATTTAATTTAAACGGATAAGTTACAAAAAAATTCATCCCCTTCACAGTTGTCATGAAAGGCAAAATAAGCTATATAGGCAAAAAACTAATTTTGTACCAGGCTGTAAACATATTTTTTTCTACTATAAAGTTGGCTATTTTAACATGGAGGTCTATGGGAATTGACTCCCTTTTGGAGCCAGCCACAAGCCACAAGTCGATGAATTGCAGTTTAAGTCACTTCCGTATTGGCTTCACCACAGAGATCGGAAGGTTGCCCCTCGATTTTTACAGAATGTTCTTTACATTATGTAGGATGATTTTATGTAGAAAAATAAAAAAAATAGCTTTTCTACAGATTTGGTTTATTAACATAATGTAGAGGGTCAAAAAAACCAAAAGATAAAATTATATTAATTTGAAGTGCAAAATTTTACAATTCAAAGTCTGTACACTCAATATGGCCCTACAATTCAGGAGTTTAGAAGCAAAACTCCTTTGTCAAAAATGGGTAAAAATAACAACTGAACACTCTTCGCACATATTATATGCAACAAATATTTTCAAATGCGCTTTATCTCAGCCTCAGGTCATATAAATATTGGTTTGTTATTTCATGTCATAACTTAGTTACTAATATTTAGGTGCAAATATGTACAAATATTTAAATAACTTCACTGTAAAAAGTGTTTCTGTGTCTTAGTAGATTTAACAAAAATAAAATGAGTAAACTGTATTAAAATTTTTGAATTCTTATTTTTTATCAAAATATGATTTAAAATAACATAATAATTTGAATAATTTGAGTAATTCTAAATGAACACATCATTGAGTAAATTCAACTTCATTTTATCACGTATAATCCACTTAAATTTGTAAGAAGGTAATTTACCTAATAATTTTATGTTAAAACTACGTGATTTTATTATTAAACATAACTAAGTAGGCAATGGACTCGTAGTTCCCAGAATGCTTTGCATGGGACTGCATTTGGAGAGTATAATTTGAATTTATACTCTATTTTATGTGTTTTTAACAAAAAAGAAAGAATTAATGTTCATTTATCTTCAAGATTTGTAAGAGTTTCTGTTTCTTCTTTTGAGTTTTGTAGTTATCATTGTTCAGAAGACCATAAATAATATAATAATAATAAAATTAATTTATAAATCAGAAGACATTAACTACTATTTTTCTATTTAAAGGTTCCTATTTTATTTAAGTCTGTGTATAATATGCTGATTTTTTTTACATTGGTTGTGTATTTGCTTCTTCTTAAAATGCTACTAATATTTTCGCATTCATTGAAATCCATATTAATCCATATTATTAAGTTGTCCTTACTCAAAATATCAGTTAGTTCAATAAACTTACAAAAATTAATTAGGAAATGTTGCCTTAATTTTATAGAGTTAGATCCAAGTAACAGTTTTTACAGTGTGCTTTAAGTCTGAGGTCTTCAACCTTTTTCCGCCCAAGGACCCCCTAATGAAAAGAGGAAGAGCAGGGACCCCTTGTATACATAACAAATTAATTCTACATTTACATTGTTATGATGGTTACTTTATGAAGATATTAAAATAATAATTATTGGCACACTATTGTATAAAACATTTTAATTTTACTAAATACGTTTGTTTATTATGCTCTTAATATTAATAAATTTTTTATTATTGGCCTATTAATGGATTTTGTTTGGGTCTAATAAAAAAATATTTTGCATTCAAACAATATTTGAAGAACCCCCAGTTAAACCACCACAGACCCCCCAAAGAGTCCCCCGACCCATTGAATTGGGTTAAAATGTTTACCACACTGTAAAAATACATTTCTTGTGTAGTGTCTTGTTTTCCTCAGTAAAAATATCTAAAAACTCTTAATTCAAGGTAAAAGTGAGTTTAAGCTTAACACAAATTAAAACATCTGCCAGTGGGGTAAGAAAAATTAATTTAATTCAAGTTTTAATTGAATTTAATAAACTTATTTCAAGAGAAGTTTTCATACCTCAAAGATATTATAAGCATAAAAGATGTGCATAAAAATGTGAAATTTCTCTCAGGATAAACAAGACTTAATTAAGGTCATTTTGCTTTTCAAGGAAGTATCTTGATTGAAAATTGTTTTATATTTATACTGAAAAACAAGACAAAAATACTTTGCACCATGCACAGCATTCAATATTGCAAGAGCAGATGGAAAATAATAAATGGCCACTGTACTTTAAGACAACTGATGACCCTGACACAAAACTATTTCAAAAGTGCTGAAAAGCAATAATACATGAAGGACAACAGCTCCAGCTCGGACAAAGTACGGCAGGAGATGCGCTTTACTCTGAGTGATCTAGAAATGGTCCTTTCAGCAAAAAATGTCAAAAGTGTAGGTTATTATATTAAAGAGAAAGTTGAGAGGGGCGTTCTGCCCGTGCTGGATTCGCACCTCCATGCTCTCCAGAACTTTGTAAAAGAAGTGCGTCTATTTTTGACACGGCAAAGTCGATGTCAAAACTTCCTCCCACTCCGCGGGCACCAGAGGCAATGTAGAGATCTTTCGCAGGGCTCTGAAATCTTTGAAGGTACGGTACCGTAGTACAGAGCATGCACCCAGAGAGAAGTACACCCCTGAAGCAAGCGCTGAACAGTTTTGCTTTATCTAAAGCCCAGAGGCGGCAATGTAGTCTGTCTCCTGGGCTGGTATGCGCCGAAGAGAGACTGTGTGGTTTTCTTAGTTTATTTTTACTAGCATCTCTAGCGGATGTTTTTTGTGAGGAAAAGAAAGAAACATACTAGAAAAAACGGCTTTATAAAACCTGGCCAGTCCCTATCCACCCTTTGCAATTTCAACAGAAGAAAAACACAAAAAGCTTGTCTAAAGGTGTAACTTTTAGAAGGATCTACTGACAGAAATGCAATATAATCAACAACTATATTATCAGTGGTGTATAAAGACCTTACACAATGAATTCTATTGTTTTTATTACATTAAGGAGACGTTTTTATCTCCATACACCGTGGGTCCCCTTACATGGAAGTGACCGTCATGTTTCTACTGTACAGTAGCCCTAAACGGATAAAACTGCTCTATACAGTGCGCTTCATCCCTACGTTGTCTCAGATGATGACATGTTTGTCTTGTGTCAATGTGCAGTCAATAATAAGAAAGTTAGGCAGGGGCCAGACCCTTTAATGATTTAAACACTAAAAGAAGTTTCAGTTTGTCTATTTAGGGCTACTGTAGAAACATGGTGCCCATGGTATGTATATAAAAATGTCTCATTCTACGGAAATAAAACAACAATTGTGAAAAGTGCTATATAAATAAAACTGAATTTATTTGAAATCTACATTACTTAACAGTTTGACGGCACACATTTAAAAAAAGAAAACTAGAAAACAACAAATGGAGTGATTTAAAAAACCTATTTATTTGGGAATTACTTTCTTCCGTCACTGATTTGAAGGCCAGAATGACAGGTAACACTTTCGGCTGTTTTGAATCTCATTATAACACAAAGTGTAGTTTAAAGATTAGTTTAGTCGAGAATATACATGTATAATATCCAAATCTGCAGTCGATTAGTGAAGAGAGCGCCTATTTGAACATTTGCTTAAAAAGATTCAAACCCAGAGACCCAGCCACACCAGCAGACGTCAGTGTTCCCTTACCCCGCTGACCACAGCCTGATCTGGGCTACATCTCTGACAGGGATTCCCTGGCTCTGATGTTGGCCCTGTCTGTGTTTGATTGTCACAAATGAGTTCAAATCAGCAGTATTTGGTGTCATGAAACTTTTACTTGTTTTTTATTCTATTTATTCTATTTTTATTTTATTTAGTGTATGTAGTGGTGTTATTGTTTTGGCGCGAGGTAAAAGTTAATTAAATGATATAAATATACTATTGGATTTCCATTTCATCTTAACACGGTACGAGCACTCACTTTATTATTGGACTTTGTTCTTGTCAGTACTATATAAAACAGAATAATTAAGTGTTTTACATTGTAACCATTGTAAGTCAATGTTTCTGTTTATAAATATCAGTGGTGATATCTCACAACTAGGGCTGTGCAATAATCACCTGCGAATCTTATGCTGCGTTCCAGGCAACCTGTAACCCGTAACTCACGACTTAAAAACCACGACTCACGACTCTGAACTGGGAGTACATCGATCTAGTACGAGTTCACGGGTGGGAAGTCACGGGTTTGACTGCCGTTCCAGTGCACTTTCACCGGTAGAAGGTTGTAAAAACACGAGTTACAGGCTGCCTGGAACACATAGGGTCGTGAGTCGTGGTTTTGAAGTCATAACTCACGGGTTTAAAAACCTGCCTGGAACGCAGCATTATACCCATTTCATCAGTAAAGGCAGTTCTTTGATTAGTAGTAAATCGCCATCACCTGCTTTCAGATGGAGCGGCATTTACTACACAGAGCCATCTAAAAGCAGGTGATAGCGATTAACTAATACTGAATGAACAGGCATTAATGATGAAACACTCATGAGAATCGCAGGTGATGTTTTGCACAGCCCTACTCATAACGTGTTTTAATAGTCAAGTCACGCAAAGCTGGAAAGAGCTCTTAGCCAATCAGATTCGAGAACCATATATATGAAGAGTTTGGATCCAAAAAGCAATAAATCAATTTAGACTAATTTGGGTAAAAATGTGTTTTCTATACCAAGAAACTGACGAGATGAAAAACACTATTTTCTGTTACAAACTTATATAGCATCTTTAGGTTATAATATCTATAAATCCATAATTTGATTTTCAAAGATTTATTATAAAAAATGCCATAAATTCATGACAAGTATTTTTTTTAAAAAAACTATAAATCTATCAAATTAATATATAAATGTGCATTCATCTTTGCCATGTTATATTATTTAGTTGACTAGTGGTATACACTGATTAAAAAATAAAAATTAATGGCATTAATTAAAACACTTACTTTGTCATATTAAGAACACTGTCATTGCTTCTGTCATCCTTGGGACGTCGGCACTAAACTTTTTTGACATTTTGAACAAATGTTTTGGTCCTGCTCGATTTTCATTAGCTTTGAGTAAAATAATGTAAAGTTTTTCATAAGATCCCCTGGGGTCAATGTGTTAGCATGACAGAAGCTTGATGCTGTCATGTGAGAACAAGCAACAGCCGACATTTTTTCCATCGCACAGAAAACCACCACAGGTTTATCAATGCCATCAAAAGTTTTATTTTGTTTTTGTTTGTTTGTTGACCATGAAGTACAAAGTAGATGAGGAAAACTAGGATTCAGTGTGCATTCAAAGAGTATTTTTTTATGGTGCGCTGTGATTGGAGATTGCAGAGAGTGGCGTTTGTGGCGGTTTGGGAAAAAAGGGAGAAAAGATGACAATATAACACTGCGGATATCGGATTTTGCGTAAAATGAAGAATTTACCTTTTAATAGTATTGACCTAATACTATTATTTTTTAAATGACGTTTATTACATTTTGGAACCAAAGACTTCATATATATGTACACTGTACGTGTGTGTGTGTGTGTGTGTGTGTGTGTGTGTGTGTGTGTGTGTGTGTGTGTGTGTGTGTGTATGTATGTGTATATATATATATATATATATATATATATATATATATATATATATATATATATATATATATATATATATGCATAAATGAAATTATTTTACTGCGGCTCAGAAATAGTCATATGACAATAATGGCTCAGCTAATCGGCTTTAAAAACATATTTATAAAATTGAGCGCTATTGGTCTTAAAACACAACTCGAAGCAAAACATAAATAACAGATATTTATCTTTGCACGCTAAACACAAAATTACTCCTCTCCGTCATGACCTTCTCCAGTATAACACATCATTATTTACTGCAGCTATACAATGTAAAGCAATGACACCTCAGCCAACAATGGCAATATAATTGAGTGAAGAGCGAACCTAATAGTATGTATAGGCTCACGTATGCTTACACACAGTAATGCTAACTCTACAGCAGACACAGGATTAAATACATCTAGTCAGAGATTGAGAGAGATCGAGGCAGAGAGCTCTTCGGAGGTGTTTGCTTACTGGTTTGCTCTCACTCGACCACAGCGTGAGAGGCTGTTACACGGAGTACTGTTAATAAAGACAGAGGCAGTGTGGAGATGTGGCTCGCACGCACACACAAAGACTCGCACGGCTGTCTAAAGGGTTGCTCCACTGACCACTTCAGCTCGCCTCCCCAGGCCTGGATAATAGGACCGCTCTCCAAACACATTATATTTCGTGGCAGGCGGGTAACACAAGTGCCAGGAGAGTCCTGTACTCTCCACTGCCAAGTGCCATTAAATTAGAATGCAGACACTACACTTCGCTCAACACACGCATCTCTCGCTCTTACACCATCTCATTATTGGCCTCGCTCCATACGTGACAATGATGTATTGTGCCGTTTCCAAAATTACTCCGACGGATCTTCTGTCTCCCATACTTTCTGTTCCTCTCACCTTTTACTACAAGCACACATTTTGGAGCAATTATTTGACCTTTACGTCTGCAAATCGACACAAAAGCACACTGAAACTGTGTTCAGACAGGACTCAACGGCTATTTTTGGTTTTCAATTGTGAAACTGCACTGTAAAAAATGCTCCAGTGCTGCGTGCAAGTTTTGTCAATTAAGTCAATTAAACCTATTATTTTAAGTACGCATTTACTTAACATAACTTATAAACAAGTTTTAATTATTTAACTTAATTTGTTCATTTAAAGTAAAACAAAAACTGATTTTTTTACAATGTGTCTATAAAACCTAAGCTGAAATCACAATGTGTTTATGAGATTAGGAGCATTAAAATGTAAATGATTTCAATCTGTGACTTTTTTTTACACATTTTTACATTGCAATGTACAGAGCCCCTAAGGGGACATGGAGCAAAAATTAAATAAAGTGTAGTTTCGCGTGCGCACGTGAAACTTCCGCGTGCGCACGTGACACTATGGCGTGCGCACGTGACACTATGGCGTGCGCACGTGAAACTTTCGCTTTCACAAGCGCGCACGATAGTTTCACATGGGCGCGCAAAAGTTTCATGTGAGCACGCGAAAATAAACTTTAAAAAAAAATCTGCATATGAAGATTTTGCGTGAGCAAATGAAACTAAACTTTAGATTTTTGTACTCCAATGTCACCTTAGGGGCTCGGTGGCAATGTTCTTTATATTATAAAGAATGATTTAACAGAAAATCACACAAAATATGACCTTAGCTGGGTTTTCACAGACTGTGTCACATTTTTTTAAGCGGACAATCCACACTTTTTTGCATGTTGAAACCAGATTCATATGTTCAGACAATATCTGGTGTATTTATAAAGGTTGTCATAGTAATGATGTACTGTAAGCGTCAGCACGGTGCCAAGAGACTTTCTCATACGATGACACCTGAGAGAAGCTGTCAGTGTGGCAAGAGAAGACAGAAAACTGGAAGTTTTGCTCTGCGAGTGACAGTTCACCGTGGTGCATGTGAGAAGATAAACATCAAGCATTGTAAGCATTACTGTATGTGCATATAACAAACTGCTGACTCCATCACTCGTTCACATGAGGAGAGAATGAGTAAATCACTCTATATGGATATAACTCACTTTCTATGACAATAAATGCTTTGCAGTCCAAAAATAAAATTAAAATGATTTCTTTTTCTGTTTTATCAAAAAACACAAAGTGTTCTAGTACAGTCCAGGGAGAGCTTATTTTATACACTACCAGACAAATGTCTGGACACACAAGACAAACTTTCTGACCTGTCAACTTACACTATGTTTTACAGTATGTTAAAAGCTGTTTTGTTGATAAATATATATTTTAAATATTAATATCTTGGTAACACTTTAGAATAAGGTTGTATTAGTAAACATTAGTAAATGCATTAACTCCATCCCCGCCAGTGTTTTTTGTGATTTTCACAAACATTTAATGCTTTCCAGAAAATTTCATACTTTTAATATATAAACATACAATATATCGAATTATCAAATGAAAGAACAGACCCTCTGCAAAAAAAATCCTATCTTCATTTGTTCTCTTTTATTACCTCTCAAAATACAACATTTTGAGCAAAAAGCTGTGATCATTGCATTTTTGTAGAGGACTTATCAGAGATCAGATTAAGAGCGATCAAAACATACACAGAGTTTTTCCTGTTTTTGGATCAGTGGACGCTTCAGTGTCTTATAAGTGGGGTAAGAGTGCCACCTGGTGGTTAATAGCGGACATATAGATTGCTGTAAAAACGTATAAATGGCAAAGAAGATTTTTCTCTTCACTGATGAGATAACTCGTCAATGGCCGTAAATAAGTTAACTAACATGAACAAACAATGAATAATATCATTTTTAGCATGTATTAATCCTTGTTAATGTTAGTTAATGTCAATACATTTATTCATGTTAGGTGCATTAATTAACGTTAACAGATGCTTGATTTTATAATTGTATTCGTCGAAATTAACATGAACTAAGATTAATAAATGCTGTAGAAGTATTGTTAATTTTTAGTTCATGTTACCTAACTATTCGTTAACAAATACAATATTGTAAAGTCTTACCAATGTCTTTATAAAAATCAAATGATTGATATATATTTATTTCCTGTTTTAGAATCCCTGTTGTTTATTTTTTTATTTTGTTTAGAGCTGCCTAATGATTAGTCGCGACTAATCATTTGCAGAATAAAAGTTTTTGTTTACATATTAAATGTGTGTGTAATGTGTATAATAATTATGTATAATATAAATGCACACACATGCATGGATATATTTAAGAAATATTTGCATGTGTATAAACATTTGTAAATTTAAGTATAATTTATATCATACATAAATATAAATATATATATTTATATTTTTTCCTTAAAATATACATACATGTGTTTGTATTTATATATACGTAATATTTGTTAATGTACTGTGTATAATAATTATGTAAACAAAAACTTTTATTCTGCAAACGAATAGTTGTGACTAATCATTAGGCAGTACTAATTTTGTTTAAGGATTTATTCATTAGCTGTCCATCTTAGGCAGTGTTTCCGCTATATACATTCAACCGTGGTGGCCCGCCACTCCTTAAACATCCCCGCCACGCCTGCGGTTGTGGATAGAAGGGATACAGCAAACGAAATCTCGTTGGATGAGCACTGTTTTATCCTAATCCTTTAACCAAACCAAACTCTAAACACAAAATTTCACACGATTGTAGGATGTATTTGTATCTAATTTAGCCAGAACCGCTGTTTTCATCCTAATAATCCTACCTTCAAATCTAATCCTTAACTTTTCGGCATTTGCTGTATCCCTTCTAGACAAAACCCACAGCGGCAGCTCGCAAAAAAACTACCGAAATGTCCGCTCTGCGAGACTGGCTGTCTAGAAATAAATTCCTTTCTGGATTTGCGTTGTTCACTCATTTATAAATAAATCTCCTAAAATATAATTTCCTCCATGGGTTTAGTTTCATACACAAATAGATTTAAATCAACAGAGGATTATTAAGCTATGTTTCTGTTTTGAGAAATAATAATAAAATAAATAAGCCTATACGAAATATGTTGCACTTAAATAATTATTAAATTGACAAAACGAATAAAAAAGTATTTGAGTTTCTGTTTTTTTTTTGTGACGTGCTCTAAAACCAAACCAGCAGAAAGCACGTCTTGTTTTTAATGATTATAAATAAGCACAAGGTTTTCTCCTTATTGTGAGTTTACACAAATAAAAATACATCATTTGAAGTTTCGAATGTTGTTTTACTTTTATCTTTATGACTATAAATTTAGGGTAATTTAAGCTGCAAGGTCATCACGCATATGATGTTCACCGGCGCATATCTACACCAACACAGCGCAGGGCTGCGAGAAGACATTATTAAACTTTTGATTTAACTTATAACGAGTTTTTTGGACATTCATTTGGAATCACTGTACTCATATTATCAACTTATCTGGCCATTAGTTATTCAGTATAGGCTATAATCGCAGCGCGCTGCTGTCCGCTCAGCTGTCAGTCAATCGTCTGTGCTTTAGATCGACACCATGGGCGAGGCTAGCCCCTTTTTAGGGGTGCTTCAGCACCCCTAAAAAGGAGCTCAGCACCCCTAAAACTTGGGGCAAGAAATTTAATTATTCTAAAATGTTCGTTTTTGACCAGGTTAAATAATGTCCAAAACATACTCCGTAGTTTGTGGTTTAAAATGAATAATAAGGTAGAAAATGAAAACCTCCCCGCTTAGCAAATGGTGTCATCCTCTTCTTCTACTTCTCTGTACCTGCATCGCTTAGCCCGACCATTCAGTGCGAAACACACGCAGAGTGAGAATCAGTTAAAAGTGTTGTGTTGCAACTTTTTTGTTCAAATCTTACAAAATGTTTACGTTATGTTTATAATGAGCGAGTACATCACGAATCAATCTTTCAAGCCGTGTTTTTGTCTTATAATGAATCACCATGGTACACGTATAATAAGTGTTTATTTTCGTATTATTTTAGTCCGGCGGGTACCCGCGTGCGGAGTAGCAAAGTACCTGGGTGACTCGTCCATTTAAACGGAGAGAAGTAGCGCCGGTAACAATGTTCTTCCGCAAGACGCATGCAGTGCGTCTCAGTGGGTAGTTGCATGCGTGTGTCTCCGTTGTTAAAGTTTATTGTATGATTTATCGTTAATTTGAGACTTATTTTAACAATTGGGAGTCATGTAAACATGACATCACGTGCGTCTTTTCTGGTCAGTTGTTATGAAAACATGGCGTTTGGAACAGAGTGAAAACAAACTACATATCACTGTATACCACCAGTAGGCTACCGGTAAGTTATGTGTGAAATCACTAACTGTCTGACTATCAAACTAGACAATAAATATTTTTTTAGTTTGTCACATATAGACTAATATGAAGGGGATAACGTTTTTAACCCTTAGTACAGGAGTCACAAGTGTTTTGTTTTAGACATATAGTAAAGGTAATGTAATGGTTCAATTAAAGGACTGTTAAAAGAAAAACTGCAAATTAACAAACTATTAATAAACCTACCATATGTTGTAGGCATAAAAGTTATAAATTAGGAGATTTGTCATTTTGACAAAAGCTTAAAACGATACACTGTATATTCACATAAAACCACACTGCTGGTGTAGCCCACCTTTTGTCCTGAGACTTTAATATGGCACTAATGGCAAAAATGTGCTAGCTCACCATTAATTAGAAATAAAAAGGTTGGCAAAAAAGATGCATCTGAAAACTTATCAGATTGATGCTTTAAAATGTTATTTTAAAAAAATTCTAAGGGGGAGCATGCTCCCGGACCCTAGAGGGGTAATATTCTTCTCATCTTTTTCACCCCTGACCCATTTTCATGCCTGAAAGGTCTCCAAAAAAATCTTTATTTTGGAGTTAGTTGAACCAATGTTCAAAAATGATAGCTATTTAACAATAGACATATTATTGGTTTCTGTAGGAAAAAAGAGCGGGTGGTGGCAGCGGAGCTCATTGGGTGCTCAGCACCCCTAAAGCTCTAACCCTAGAATCGCCTCTGATCGACACTCACAAAGTTTCACATTAAATGATAAGATATTTGTCCAAAAGCAAAAGGCTAAATACTGAATACTACTTATATGCGACTGCAAGACATTAATAGTCGAACCTGTTTGTAAGGAAACTTACATTATTCCCGTGGAAGAGAAGAACGTTGGTAATAGAAACTTGAGGCAGACGGTGAGACTGTTTTATCTGTTTTCAGACGAAACAGCAGGGTCGGGGTACCCGCGGGTGAACCGCATAATATTTGATCTAATGGGTGTAATAGGCTATTCGCGTGTCATTTGTGTTGTAGATGCAGGTCGGGACTCAATAGACAAGAGTAAAATGCGGGTCTAACATCCAAGACCAAAATTCGACTCGTTTTTAAATGTCCCGTGCTTATTTGTGTTTAAGATCTGTCTGAAGACCGGTAAAGGTTTATATTTAACTGCGCGATTTGCGGTGTGAACGGCTCGGGGTCACAGTCTTTATGTCAAATGGTACGGGTGTGAAATAAAATTGCTGCTGATGTCGGATAACTGGTCGGTTGTTCTGTCAATCAAAGAGGTGCGGATTATCAAACAGGACTGCATGACTTTGTAACAGCTCTGTACGCTAAACACGAGGACGAACTTGCAATGCACACTACATTAAAACTACAATGAAATATCCGAACTACGTACGTAGCTGTGTAACGTTTTTTAAAGAAAATACAGTTTAGATCAAACATAGAAAAGCAATATGCTATAAATATAAGGAAAAGTAAATGACAGTGTGAAAATTATAAAAAATACATGTTAGTTTACTGTAGCCTATATTCTACATAAAAATTTTTTTTTACATGTATAATCATCATGGGCGCCCCCTGCCGCCACAGCTGAAAAAAATCCTAGAGGAAACACTGTTAGGTCATGTGTTTTTTTAAACAGACTGTGTTTATGATTACTACACAGTGATGTTTTTTTATTAAGAAGAAACTGTGTGTAATGCATAACATTGGCTAAAAAATATATGTGACCCTGTACCACAAAACCAGTAATAAGGGTAAACATTTTGAACTGTATGTATTGTTGGCTATTGCAACAAATATCCCCGTACTACTTATTACTGGTCGTGTGGTCCAGGGTCACAAATGTTTAGGTACGGAAGTTTCCTATTTGGAGTTTTGCTATTTGGATCAGAGTGGCCTGGTTTTATGCAGACCTGGCAACCCTGGTCAAGAGCCAACAACAGACATACAACATACAACAGACATGGAACACTTCTAAAACAAAGGTTTCTGTTGCACCTGTGTTGATAAAGGCTACACTGTCAAAAAATATTCAAAATATGGTCCCTAGCTATCAATACACATTTGTACCTAAACAGTTTAATTTACTACCTCAGAGGTACATATTGGTAGAAAGTGTGCACATTACTACTTTAAAAGGTATTGGAATCAAATGTACATATCTGTAACTAAATGGTACATAGAACCGTTTTAAAGGCTACTGCATCATACCTTGAGACCATTTTTTGAAAGTTTTTCCAGAATATTAAAAGGTACTAATGAAATTATTCTTTTAAACTTTTTGACTTTTGGGGAACCAAAAACTGATTCTTCAAAGGTATCCCTGCAAAGAACCCTCTTTAGGGTTCACTAGGTTTAACCGGTGCACTAGTTAAAAACAAAACTATCTTAGGTGGCTACTTAAAGCTCACGTAAAACACGCTGTTTCTGCATTTCTGATGTTAATCTGGAGTACCTATCGAGTAGTATGACATCCTTTATATCTCTGAAGAGTCTTTAGTTTAATCAGATTTATAAAAGAAAGATTCGCTTTACCGAATCTTTACGATAACGTACAAAAAAAATGAAGAAGGAGGAGTTATAACACGGGTGGAGCGAGTACGAGTGATGCAACACTTTATACAACACATATAACTTATGATTCACTACATGTTTGTGTCATTTATATAATATGCACACGACTATTTCCAACATAAGACAGAAGTCTTACTTACCGCGTGCAACTCGTCATGACCTGGTTGGAAAAATCCAGCGCATCAAACACACACGCAAAACTCCGCTGCTACCCCGGATAATAAACTATATCCATTATTTTCATAAGGCTGGATTTATTCTCCTTACATCCAAAAACACACTTCTTCATTCGTGCCATTGTTGAGTTTTGAAATGAAACAAAGCTGAGTGGCGTGATAAGATGTTTGCAAGTTCTAGCGTCTCCCGCTGATTGACGGGTGGGCGCGGTTTTCCGGGGGAAGTGCCTTATATAAAGAAGTGATACGTATAGAAAACCCCTGAAACGTCAGTTGGACCTGTAATCGAAAAAAACTTTCCGAAACTTGTACAAACCCTGGCGAAGTGCATTCGGCACAGAAATACTCTGTAACGCGTCCAACTGCTTTTTTGACACGTTGCCTACGTTTAGCATGAGGAAACAACTCTATAAATGTGTTAATAAGTCAGAATGCTTGAAATACCATTGAACCCCCCTTTAAAAGAAGCTAAAATAAAAGATAATTTTGTAGCAAACCACTTTCAAATACAGTACCAGAAGACACAAAGCATCGCAGAGATTTGCTTATGTGGGTAAGACCTAATTACTGCCTCCAAGCAATAGAGAGCCAAACACAAAACAAACGGTTATCTTCCACTGATTTAAAAGATTTATCTGGGGGAATTGTTTTGGTTAATTACCATTTAGCAGATGCTTTTCATAGAAAGCAATTGTAAAATATGTCCAGCTACCTAACTCCAAACAACTCGATATTGGTGGGGATTTCACCTACGGCTGAAATCTCCCCCTCTCTTCTGTTTAAAATCTGTCACAGTTAGCCATTAAGAATGAAAGACGGGTGACAGACCAAACAACTTCATCTGATGTTTTTCTCCAATGTGACGGCCTATTTTGACGGCACATCAATGTGACACCCAAATAAGACCCGGACAATTGTGCAAATATAAGTAATGGACTGATTTACTGGCGCTCTGGAAACCTTGATTCTGATTGGCTGGTGGTGACATTTCGAAAACTGATAACACAGCTTTATTTGGGTACTGCGAGTCATCTTGACAGATACTTAATATAAAAATATAATTCATACTCATGAAATTTTTCATATTTAATAATTTATTCACAAATATTCAAACCAAATGCATGTTTGTCGAGTTTGAACTTGTCTTAAAGCCACTAGGAAACATTGTGAATTTCTTACAAATGAGTCAATAAAATATATCAAATCAATATTTTGTGTTTATAATTGTACTCATATGGCAAGTAGCTTCGCATTGGATCCTGATCACCCTGTCAACATTTATTCTGCAATAACAACCAGCTGGCTGTACATTATTTCTTACTATACCTGACACTGACAACATTTATACAAAGCACCTCAAGGATCATGAAATTTTTAATGGTGCACTGCGGTAAACGGGTGCTTGAGAAAAGAGCTGTTTTGGGAAGAAATTTAATCAAAAGGGCCTTTTACCATGGGAGCCATTAGGGTGAGATGAAGAGCATGGTCCCTCTCTCCTGAAACACACATCTTCTCTCCTGACCTCTCCTTTTAGTCAGGTCCCTTTCTACCTCTTCCAGGAGTCCTAATTATCTCAAAACAATTAGCGCCAATTTGCTGCCGTGTTCCCACTGTGAGATGGAAAGGAAGCTGAGCTTCGTGTTTTCAGTAAGATTCAGTATGGCTAAGAGAGGAACTGGAGGTCAGGCATTGACAAAAGAGCTAATTACACAAATGTACAGCTATTTAAATTCTTTTCACAATTTTAGGGATGCTAAAAAAGACATTAAAAATAAAACAGCTCAAACAGATGTTCGCCAACCAAATAAGTGAAATGGTCACAAAAAACCTGAAATTCAGGTTGATGAACTTACATTTGCATCTGGCAGATACTTTAAACTGACACAGTTTAGTTGCAGTTCACAATCACCCTATACATTTGAGCCTAGACATACAATAAGAACATTTAGATCAGAGACTTTTAACTGGATGATGATTTAACAAATATTACATTTCAAGACGATATTCATATGATTGATTCATCGTCTTTGTCACAATGCGCTGCGTCTTTCAGCAGATGGCTAGAGGAGGCAAGAACAGCCTTTTAACAGTTTCACTGGCAGCTATATACCACCGTGTGGGTTATTTTCCCCGAGAATTACTCCATTGTACTGAAATGGAGCTGTTTCACCATACAATAAGCAGTAAGCACTCCATGAGACGTCCTGCAGAGAAATCCCAACATGTTATCCGTCCCACAGACTCGATTTGCTTTTCTTTGTACACAGCGAGACGGTAAACCAATGCGGTGTCGGCGAACAGATGGTCGGGTCAAAAATACAGCTCAGAAACTGGGTGTGACTCCGTCTTTGTAAAGGTGTTTACAGGTGAGCAGATGCCTGAGCAGAGTGGCTCATAAGTGAACAGGAGGTACACGGTAAACTTGCACAATTTAGCAACTAACCAGCTATAGTGAACATGAGGATTCTCTCTAAAGAGTTGGTTCGGGAAGGCCGACGTTCTCTGTTGATGCGCTCGGCGGTGCACATCGGGCAAACAGCTCTTTGCTGAGGAGCAGATAAACTAAGCCACACAATTACATTCAGTCATATTGCTTTTAATGCCCTTAAGACATAAGCAAGCGTGTGCTGTCTGTTAATACAGAATGCAATAAGCGTGAAAATATTTAAATGTGCAGGTGGTGTCTTTACATTAAAATCACATCAGGTTGGTCAATTGAGCGAATTTTTGTGAAACTGTCTGTGAAATTCAGGCTAAAGTCACATAATGTAATAGTGAAAATTGGATCAACAAAGTCACATTTCAGTCACTAGTTTTCAATCTGTGACATGACCTTAGTCAATATTAAAGATACCAAGGTTACACTTTAAAAAATTATATAAAAAATTAAAATATATTTTATGTTACTTTAACATTAAGTTGTTTTTATAAGTTATGACAAAACTTAAAATAGAAGGTTGAATTGACTTTCAAAAACAAATTGATTTAACTTTATGCTCCATTATTTTTTACAGTATATCTTTTTAACACAATATTATTTACATTACGTAGGATAGACAGTAGAGAAGACGTCTGCTTTGTGGGATTTATGTAGCAAAAAGATAAACACTAGGGATGCACCAATAGGATTTTTTTGGGCCGATACCGATTTAAACAGACAACTTCTGGCCGATACCGATATTAAACACATGTATACAGTACTATACAGTTGGTTTATTAGCTAGTTTATTTCTGCATCAAATTATTTTTACTGAACATGGATTGGATCTAATTAACATTCAACTGACCAACATAATAAGAGAGACACAAATTAAGCTAAAACAAATATAATAAGACAGCATGACAACCTTCAAAGGTGGTTTTTGCTATTCAGCATTTATTTTATTAACAACATTAACTCATTTTTTTACATATAATGGATTTCTTTATGCAGTTCATTAATAAACAATCGGTATCGGCCTTTCTCGTGCTATTGCCGATATGCCGATGGTTTCATTTCATCAAAAATCGGCCGATAAATATCGGCTCCCGATACATCGGTGCATCACTAATAAACACAAAAAAGCTGGGTTTTCACAGGCAGGGTCAAATACAAAAATTATTTGGACCTGGAATGGTTAAATAAGTATGTGTGGCATATATGCAAACAAATACTATATTCTAGACAGGGAACTACACTAACCTTTTCCACTGGTGGCACTTGCGCTACCAACTTTTTCAGTTACTGGCGCAAAATATGATTTGGTCGCACATATTTTTTTCAAGTTATATTAAGGCGCTCTGGATAATAATGAACAATAATGAAACTGTATTGCATACAGATATGCTTTTTATTTTACTTGCCATCTTTTAAACCACATGGCGCCTTGTTTTCTTAAACGTTGCAGTGTTTCCCACAGATCTGAAATTTACTTGGTGTTGGTAGCCGGTCAAAAGGGCAATTATTACTCACTGACAAATAATGGTCTACTATACATGTGATGTAGAACTAATAATGTGTGACACAACACAATACTTTGATTCATTGAAAATTCATATTAATTTCACATTATATTTCATTAATCTAACCACCCCAAACTTTCTTTGCCATTAACAAAGCTGACACTGTTTGTCAAAGCACCACGAAAACACTTACTGTTTTTGCACTGATATATGAAGCAATTTGACCCCTTTTATCAAACTCAATATAATACAATACTATGTATAGTATATTAATAGACAGTGCAGGTCTATAGATTATAAATGTGACTGATGTTATAATGGTTATAATTTCTATTAGATGGGCACTTTTACTGCTTCTGCTCTATCTTTCTATTTCTCTCTTGCCGATTTAAAAAGCTTAATCCACTCATTATTTCAGATTTAAAAGTCTACTTGCTGTCCCGGTGACAAACTTTACATTGCTTTGCTCGTTCAGTGCAATTGGCTTGACATTAGCATTGCTTTTTGCTACAATCTCTGTCCAAACTTAATATGGATATGGTTTTAGAAAAGATATGGTTAATTAATAATAAGATTATTAAAAAAATGTGAGAAAGCAAATGCAGCGCGTGGTCGTAACAAGAACCATCGCCATAGAAACCGGAGGCACGCTGAAACTGCACTCGAGCTTTAGCGCGGCAGCGCTCATGGACGTTTTCCGATCGACTCGGGTTATAAACACAACATTAATCAGACTTGGGACCCAAAGTAATTAAACTAGGACCTAACCGGACCCGACAGACCATTTCAAATATAAACCCGGAACCATACGGGTCCCGCGTCCTCAGTGAAGAAAGACCTCTGCTCAAGTTCAGAAACATGGAAGACACTGCGCTTGCGTCGCACCTAATTCATTGAGAAACAGCTGAGCACGCAAACGCACACTGATAGGGAGAGACACGACGTGCTTTCAAGCAAAATGAAGCCAACGTGTTGATGGCTCAGAGCACGTTATGAAACGTATTCTTAAAATCCACATTTCTGTTTTAATAAATGCTCATAGTAAATCATAGCATATTGTCGAAAACATTAGGTAGCACATTTGCGACCCATTAAAAATTAGGGTCGCAACGGCAGTTCAAAAGGTCGCATATGCGACCATTTTGGTCGCAGTGTAGCTCCCTGATTCTAGAGCTTCCTAACACTTTTCTCATTTACTTTTAAAGAAATGGTGTCAATGTGGTTTAAAATGGAAGTCAATTGCATTCAAGTTCACACAGATCCAGAGCAACTGCATGTAAAAGTCATTACAGTATCTGAATGAATACCAAAAAGACAAACAAAGGTAAACCATTTTAGCACCTTTTTAAATGAAACACACAGATGTCAAAATAATTTTACTGTAGAGCAAATAGCCCTAAAGTGGGACACTGCCTGTGGGACACCTAATGCTGCGTTTACACCAGCCGGGGAAGAGGCGTGAAGCACAAGTGATTTCAATGTTAAGTCAATATGAAGACACGTTGACGTGCGTCTGGAGGTCTCGCGGCGCGGATGAGGCGTTTGGCGCGGCATGGAAGACGCAATTCTGCCTCATTCGCACGTCTAGTTCGAGCGAATTGAGCGCCTGGCGCGGTACACTCGGATGGTGCTTTTTGTGCATTTTGCGTTTGACACGAATTGCGGCTGACGCCCGAGTTGAAAAATATGAACTTTGGCAGAATTTTGCACCGCGTTAACCAATCAGGAGCCTGCTTGCTGCTGTGGCGCCTGGAGTCACTCATTCAACCTGAAGGAACGCTCGATATTGTCCGTAAGCAGTCACCCTGAGCTATACGACAAGTTCTTATTTCTATAGAGACAGGAATAAAAAGGACCTCGCTTGGAAGAGTGTCATTTTACTTTTGAGTCACGTGACGTTTATCGACCCGCGCCGTTTATTTTCCCCCATAGTAAGGTGATGTAAAAACAAACCAGTAACTTTCTTGATAAATGCACAATCAAAATCAGCCATCCTGCAAACAGACAGCCGCATAGCACTTGCCCCTCCCACAAGAAGCAGATTTTGCAAAAATACATAAATGCCAGTGTAACTATCACATCACAAAAATAAAAAAAACACATAACCTCTCAAATGTCCAGTCATGTATGAGCAGTGATGGGCAAGTTACTGAAAATAAGTAATTAGTTACAGTTACTAGTTACTTCTTTTAAAAGTAATCAAATGACTCTAACAGTTACTGTATATCAAAAGTACCTTTAAGTAACTTTTATGTCTGCTTTTTAAATGTAAATATAAACAGTACTGAACAGTCAAACGATTAAATTATAGGATGTGGGCCACAGTGGGCGTCGCTCTTTTGTTAGTTTGATTATGTACTGCATTATTTTAGTAAAGTCTCTTATATGGATGGGCTATTTTACACGGAAGACTCTAATCTGATTCTTGAAACTTTGACAAAAACATGTCACACTAAGAAAAGTGCTAATTCTGTTAGAAATCAATAACGAAAAAAATCAATGTTATAATTAGGGGGTCCTTTGCACATATGGAAGGTTCTTTTATAGGTTTATTTTTATTTTGTATTAATTTAATGATTATATGCTGGCACATTGCCTACAAAATAAGCTGTCCTCGGTTAAGAGATAATCATTTCAACTTGATTATAAAAGCCAAAAGTAATAATTGAATTGAACAATATATTTACCACATGAAAGAGAACATTGTAATATGTATTAAAAAATATAAACAGTGAGTTTTGAACAATATTTACTATTATTTTGTGATTGCTCAAAATGTGTCCCACATATTCGTCACCACCGTCAGATATTTATAAAAAGCAATAAAATCAGACAACTACAGGGTCAACTGCATTCCTGAGGACCCCATTTTCAAACCTTCAGCTCTACTGCATGCTTCAAGATCACTCAAGCTCCTGTATGTTTACTATTTTCTCTTAAACTTCTTCATATTTTTGGACACTGCTACTGTGACAACCATAACATGTCAACACCGTCATCTTTGTAAAAAAATATTAGATTAGATTATGAAATAAATGTATCATTTTTAAGAAGAGGTCTGAAGTAGCTAGCAACAGAGGGGAAACAAGATAGCTAATGTGAAAGACCACCTTCAGATGTCACCACCGTCAGGTTTTCTGTCTTTTCTGTCAGGTTTTATATATTTTAGGAAGTTATGATTTGATATTTGTTCATCACAGTGCTCAGCCATTGACTTGAGTGGTATACATTTTGGAATAATGAGGCCACTGTCACCACCGTCAGATTATTGTCACCACCGTCAGACGGAGTTTTATTTGTTTTAAATGAATATGCTTACAATATGTTTCTTCAGTGCTGTTGAGTTATTAAATTAATAGTCTCTATTAATACAAAAATATGTTTATTAAATAAAAAAATCATTACTTTTTCTATTTAGGCTTAAGGTAAACGTTGTATGAGTAATAACTGGAAAAACACCTATTTTATGAAAAAATACGAACAGGGGAGTCTATAATCATATACCTTCAGATTTGTAATTTAACTAACTTTTTTTTTCAAAATGTAAACCTGTTTTATCCAAATTCCCAAGAATTGTACCCTACAATAACACATACTAACAACCGTCCTAGGAAATATTGTTAAAATAGTAGGTTGAATTGACTTTCAAAACAAATTGATTTAACTTCATGCTACATAATTTTTTACAGTATATCTTTTTAACAGAATATTATTTACATTACTTAGGATAGACAGTAGACGTCTGCTTTGTGGGATTTTATGTAGCAAAAAGATAAACACTAGGGATGCACCAATAGGATTTTTTTGGGCCGATACCGATACCAATTTAAACAGACAACTTCTGGCCGATACCGATGCCGATACCGATATTAAACACATGTATACAATTCTATACAGTTGGTTTATTAGCTAGTTTATTTCTGCATCAAATTGTTTTTACTGAACATGGATTGAATCTAATTAACATTCAACTGACCAACATAATAAGAGAGACACAAATTAATTAAGCTAAAACAAATATAATAAGACAGCATGACAACCTTTAAAGGTGTTTTTTGCTATTCAGCATTTATTTTATTAACAACATTAACTCATTTTTTTTACATATAATGGATTTCTTTTTGCAGTTCATTAATAAAAAATCGGTATCGGCCTTTCTCATGCTATTGCCGATATGCCGATGGTTTCAAATTAATCAAAAATCGGCCGATAAATATCGGCGCCCGATACATCGGTGCATCACTAATAAACACAAAAAAGCTGGGTTTTCACAGGCAGGGTCAAATACAAAAATTATTTGGACCTGAAATGGTTAAATAAGTATGTGTGGCATATATGCAAACAAATACTATATTCTAGAGCTTCCTTACACTTTTCTCATTTACTTTTAAAGAAATTGTGTCAATGTGGTTTTAAATGGAAGTCAATTGCATTCAGATTTGTAATTTAACTAACTTTTTTTTTCAAAATGTAAACCTGTTTTATCCAAATTCCCTAGAATCACTGTTATATCACAAACTGGAGCCTATTTTGCATAAGATTCAGCCTTTGAATATTTTGTTAGAAATCATCTTAATATGTAAGCTTAATTTATTTATGTATATCATTTAGACCATTTAGACAAATATTGTGTACGTTTACATTGAAAATATATAATTTGTTAAAATTGTGTACTGTCACTTTAAGAATTTGGGGACTGTGAAGCTTGCGGTAGTGCGCTCTTTGTAATACAGTGGAGTCCTACACGATGGTCCTCCGACTTAAGATCAGAACTGTCTTGTCTGCAAGTGTAAATTTTTTACAAAAAGTGTAACGCGAGAAACAAACTTATTTAAATTTCAGTCATTGTAACTGCGTTACTTGATTTAAAAAAAAACTTACTGCTGAAACCGTCTCTAGTCTAAATTAAATCCTTAAAGGTTTTAAATTGCTAGTTGTGTACCCTAAAATAACACATACTAACAACAAACAGACAAGCGCAAACGGTCCTAGGAAATATTGTTACTGTGACCTTTAAACTACGCAGCCCATCAGGTAGTCAGAAAGGTGATCAATGACACGATCACCACTGACAAAGACACTTAATATGTTTTATACCTTCTTCCCCCTCTCCTCTCCGTCCATTCTAATGGAGTCTCCCGGCATCTGAAGAGCATAGCTGACAGTAATCACATTTGTCTGTGCTGTAAAAGTGCTCGGAGATAAAAGCGTCTGAGTCTACCCTTACAATTACAAACCAGGAAAGGGAAAGAGAGCAAGACCTGTCCACTTGATGGTTATCGCAGTGGCCTCAACGCGCGGATGGAAATAAAGTGCCGATCGCTTGTGTGTTTAGGCACTTTGTCGTTTTGAGAGGCAGGTGCGTTTGATGTTGGAGTGGAGGAGGACACAGCAGGTAAAGCACTTCCATTAAATATCGTCTGTCAGCAACCCCGACAATAGAAGTCAAGCAGAGTCGTCTAATGAAAACCCACTGAGCAAAAACTTCATTAAAATGTTAATAACCGTTACGCTCAAACATTGTTTTGCCATCGACAATGGCTTCAAATTTGCTTTGATTGACTGAAAATGGGGGGCTTTAGACGACAAGTTCTCCACTTGAGAATTTGTTATGCAAATGACGGCCGTTTTCGACAATATTTCAAATCTATTTTAATTTACATGCTGAGATGGTGGTAAATAACAACTTAAAAGTAAAACAGTGCTTTTGTAGAACAATACAAAGATCCACTTCATGATCAAAATGTTTAGGACACCTGCTGCTAATTGACATGTTTTAATATGTTTTCCAGTGAAGACTTAAAATGTCTTTTCATCTTTGCTTCGCTGCGAGCCCCATCACCCAACAACTGCCCCTGACCTTATTGATGCTGGCATCTGAAGGGGACCAAATCCCTGTTGCCATGTCACAACATCTAACTGAAAGCTTCCCTGTGAAGAGGTTTCCAAAGTCAAATGATCACATGATTATCAAACACTGTCAGAAAATGGTACCAAGCTGTCACTGGAGTTGTCACATTTGGTACCAATATGTATGTTTAAGGTAATAATATGCTCTCATTCTTACCTCTGAGGTACTAATATAAACTTTTTAGGTGCAAATGTGTACTTTTTGCACCATTTTTGAGCCCCTAGCTTTCCCGCTAGAATCGCTGTGCATTTATATCCAGCTTGCGCAATAATGTAAGTTATTTAATTGATCTTGGCCTGCTTCCATGAGTTATCTCGTCAATTAAAGGGGCAGTGTGTACATTTTAACAGCATCTAGTGATGAGGTTGTCAATGGCTCACCCCTTGTTTTTGAAACACATAGAGAAGTCATCGTCGGAGACAACTAAGTAAAAAAAAGGTCCTTTAAGGGCTTCTGTAGAAAAATGGCGGCACAAAATGGCGACTTCCATGTAAGGGGACCCTCGGTGTATGTAGATAAAAAGGTCTCGTTCTAAGGTAATAAACACATAACAGTTCATTATGAAAGGTCTTTATACACCCCTGATAATATAGTTTTGTATATTATTTTGCATTTCTGTCAAAAGATCCTTCTAAAAAATTACACACTGCACCTTTAAGAGAAAACATTTGCATTAAAAAAAATCTGTGTTGCTGATAAATTTTATGTTAATCTGCAATACCGTGATTATCCACTAGATACACTTACCCAATTTATGAAAAAACTGAAGCCAAAACGTTATTTACTAATGTTAAACTCTGTGTATGTTTTGATAATCATTCTGAATATTATCTTTGACAAAATTCCTTAACAAAAATACAATTATTTCAGCTTTTTGCTAAAACACTATTTTTAAAGTAAAATACCCATATTTAAGAGTTTATAAGCAGAGAAAAAATATAGATGAAACTTTTTCCCATTTTGTTTGTTTGTTTAATGTTTGTTTGAAAGCAGAGGGTCTCTTCTTTTAATTGATATATTTGTATGTTTATATATTTTTAGAAGAAAAGAGGCATTTTGTGAAACTTTTGTGAAAATGACAAAAAATGCTGGGGGGCAAATGAGTTAAGTTCAAGTTTATTTTTCTTTATTAGTTCAAGTTTATTTTCCATCATCAGTGTTTTTCTTGTTTTATGCATAAACTCCCTTAATTCCCTTTTAGACAACAAGACTTAATATCTTTATTTTGCTTGTGAAATGTATCTTGTTGTGAGATTTATTTAGACATTTGTACTGGAAAACAAAAATAGATGAAAAATATTAAGTAAGAAATTCATTTTTGCAGTGTAGAGACAGAAAAATGTGGGGGTTTAAGCAGAGAGACCTTTAGTATTGATGCAACCCAAAGACAAGACATTGATGGATGGAATAGCGATGAATTATTTAGATAGAGCTTCATATGAGAAATTGCAGTGACTACTATACAATCTGTCTAAAGAACAAAACAGTGAGATGTTGGAAAAACGCATGATCAGTGATTAGACAGTAATGTAGATTAAGAGCTTGCATGCACAAAAACTATTAATAAAAGCTATTCTGGGCAACTGCTTAATCTCTTGAAGTTCAGTATTTGATACCTGGTGTCCCATTGATCCTCAAACAATCCTTTGCCATTTTCATTCATTTCCATGGAAATGTCTACATATTTCTGATAATCAAAAATTCATTAGAGTCAAAGAGGAAAAAAGGCCTCGTGAGAAAACCTCTTTCAATTTCCATCTTTTCAACCGTTCCCCAACTCTAACGCCTTACACTCCTTCCTCATAAATATTTAAGCGCGGAACCGGGACACTGGTATTGTGCCACAGGAGGTACAGAAGTGCGGTTCCTCGGCATCGATCAAATAGGTTCAGGCTAAATAATTAAAAGCTCAGACTCCCCGGACAAACCAGGGAGGTGGCTGGCAGCCCTCTCCGCTCTGGCGTGCTAACAATGGTCAGGGCCCAATTACATCTGCACATGTGCTTTGTGACCTTTTCGTGTTTGTAATGGAGACTGTAATGGTAAAAATAACCCCGAACAAATCCCCAGACTAAGGCAGCCTTAAGAGACGCAAGGCGGAGTTCTGCGGGTCCCGGAGACGAGGGGAGGCCAATTCTGCGCTCCGCTGGTTTCTGCAGATGGCGATTTGTTTTGGTAAGCATGTTAGTCACTGCAGCCAGCATGCTTTTAGTTTTAATCAGAGAGGAAAAAGACTTGCCTGAATACACTAATGAAACGGGGAGCAGCTGTGCTCAGGAAAGCGCGGTAACCACACATTTAGTTTGGCAGAATGTCTGACAAAGGCAACTGTACGTTTTTAGATGAGAAAGGAAACGTGAGAGGGCATTACAAGGACAACACGGCCTATCCGCCTTATTTTCGAATGCGGAAGTAAGTGGGGTGACGTATTTCCCTTCTTTTTGCGAGACGTCTGTTTTAATAGCCAGCCGGTAGAAAACAGTGTAGTGGGAGCACGCATAAAACATGATTTAAACAGTTAATATTTACTAAACCTGCCATGATGTATGAACCAGTGTGAGGATGAAATTAAGGAGTGGCCTGATGTCATATGAAGATATATTCAATTATTTGTGTTGTTGCTTGGGGGTGACGGGTCTTCAATACACAAATATAAAAGCACAGAGACATACCAGTATCTTTAAAATGGAAAAGTCAGTCGAGTGTTGGTACATGAAATAGACAATGGGCCCTATCTTGCAGCCAGCGCAATTGACCTTGTCAGTGACGCATGTATCATTCGTATTTTGCACCAGCGTACAGCGTGGTTTTCCCTCCACAGACGCACGTCGGCAAACTTGGGAATGAACTTGCGCTCCCTGGGCGGTTCAGCGCAAAAAAGGAGGCGTGTTCCGGCGCAAACCATCCCTGGTGCTATTTTGCAGTTTCAAAAAACAATTACGCCACTGACCAGAAAAAACTAGTCTAAAGTCAGTGGCGCGTTGCGCGTTGTTCATTATGCTATTTTAAGGGCGCATGCTTGACCATAATGTATAGCGTGCACAACGCGCACACACTTTGCTTATCTAATCTACACAGATGCAACAGTTATTTTTGCAAATCATAAATTGTTACACTAAAAAATATTAATACACGAGATAAGGGGAATCATAGTGGTGAGCATTGTGGTGATAGTTTTTATTTATTGTGTGGCTGCGTTAAAAAATTCTCATGCAAATAACGATTCAAATATTTTCATAAGTTTGTTGTGTGGCTGTATTACGTTTATTTTATGAAAATAATAATTAAAATGTTTTCATAAGAAACCTTAATGTATGTGAACTTGATTTGTAAGAGTAATTTGGGGTTGGACCTTGCTTGCGTTTCTTGGGTCCGATTTCAAAACCCCCAAACCCTTTCAGCGGAGAGGGTGGACGCAGCGATGTCCTGTGCTGGCGTCAGGTCCTGAGGCAGATCCACCTCCCGTTACATGGCGTGTCCGATTTATGCTGGCAAGCTTGGGATTCCCCCGTCTCCTGACATCATTGTAGCGCTTGGCGCAACGATGGGGATGCCAGCTGATGATACAATTGTGGCTTTTCCTCTCACGCCTGTTTAACCTACGCTGATTTGGGCGGGTTTCTCCTATCCCCATACTAAACAACTTCTCTGTCTTTGACTGCTCTTACAAAAACGTCGGTCTCCTCGGCTGTGAACCGCTCCTGGCGTGCGCCTGGTAAATCCGTCATAATAATAGCAACCCGCCATGGAACTTGCGCCCTTGCGTTTAAAGGGAATGTTGGATAGCGTTCTGATTGGTTTATTTGACGTTACGCCCAAACCACACCTAAGAATAATGAACCTACTTCAGACCAACTCCTTATTGATTTGCGCCTGGCGCAATAGTTAATTTTCCTGCCAGAAAAATAGCAACAGCGCCCAAGATCTGCCCACAAACTCAGTTGCGCTTTGCGCTTCGTACTTGCGTTTCAGATCGTTAAAATAGGGCCCCAAGACTTTCAGGCGATGGTTTAAAAAGTCACAACTGTCCCTCTGGTTAAAAGGCAATTTTTTATTGACTTGTTTGAGTTTTTATAACGACACATCAACCTTCACAAAATCTGACAGTCAGCAGCATCTTCAAGTTACTTAAACAAACCATAATAAACATACAGTATTAAACTATTACATGTATTCAGTTTTGTTTTTGTTTCATAAAAATTTTATTATGCATTAGATAAGACATGAGCTTATGAAATTATTTGCTTATTTTTTTTAAATAGTTTTTTTAATACAAAACAACACGCAAACACATTAGGAACTATTATAAACATTAATTAAAGCAGTTGTCGTATATATTCTGTACTGTAATCACATTTTTGTAATAATATATAGTAGCAGAATAAATAAACCAGCTAAATCTGCATATTTTTATCAGCATAATATTAGTTGTTTTTAAACAAATATTGTATTTATTGTTCACTGTCAGTTTCTATGAAGGGTTCTACTGGATGGATGTGGGGATATAGTTCAAAGATGCATGTGTGCCACATACACATTCAGTTATTTTGCTTGTATTATGGTTAAAACAATTGTTTTGTAGAGATTTAAAGCGTTTGTACCAGCTATTATGGCAACCCCTAAATGCATAAATTGTGACGTCTTTCTGGATTTCATAATAAACATTAAAAAGCCAGTCAAAATGTCACACTTGTCTCCCTCGCAATACAACTACCATTAGCTGTAGTGGCTCACCGGAAGTCTTACACAAAGAATCTCAAAGATGGCAGCGCCCACATTAAAATCAAAAATATGGTGGACATGAGCTTATTTATAAACGTAGACACCTGTAAATGCATCGAAAGTTTAAAGGGGGGGTGGGGGTCCTGGATTCCTCATGCTAAACACAGTGTCAAAAAGCAGTTAGATGTGTGATAGAGTATTTCTGTGCCGAAAGCAATTTGCCAGGGTTTGTACAAGTTTTGAAACGTTTTTTTAGAACATGAAAAATTTATATGTAACAAATCTTGCTTCATTTTTATAGCCAATTTCACCGCAGGAAGTACAGTGGAAAGCCCTTATATGGGCACTTAAACTGGAATAGCGCACACACACACACACACACACACACACACACACACACCAACAAAGAGCTGACACGAAATCCACATCACAGAAGAAGTGTGTTTGTATTTGTGAGGGAAAGTTAAGCTTGTTTGTTTTCCCAGGGTAGCAGGGGATTTCGCTTAAATGGGGCGGTCCCAACCGGGACATGAGCAACATGCCCCCCATATCCAATATGGAACATGGAATTCAGTTTAAAATATGAACAGAGAGTGCCTTTGTTATAACTAATCCCATATTTGAAAACTACAATACTTATTTCTCGCTGGAAATGCAATCAAAAGGTAAAAAAAATATTTATAATAATATTTCTGTTTACACTAAATTTCTGATCCAGCTGCTTTCTTGGCTGCCATTTTATTTTTTTTCGAACTCGACCAGGGTCGACCAATCACATTGCCCACGCATAGAATTGTGGGACAGGACAATGAAGGTATCCAGGGTTTCCCACAGAAAATGTGTTAGTTAAGGTGGTAGGGTTGTGTGGGTTGGCGGGGCCGGGGGCATGGCAATCAAAGGGGTACGCGTCATGATGAAAATATTTTTATTTAAAACACTCAAATAAAACTCAATGTTGAAGAAACTATGACAGAAAATGAACACATACTAGATTATTAATGAATTAAATATTTTATCAACGGCTAGTTATGCAGACAGTGACGGACCTTGTCTTTCTCTCATTTCGGCCAGGTGGCGCGCGTGCCCACTCACGGTTCTCCGAGATGCACTTGACAGCCTTTTGTGCAGCGAATTTTTTTTGGACAAACTAGTTAAGGTGGTAGGGTTTCCCAGCTTAGGTGGGCCCCCTGAGCTGCGGGAAACCCTGGTATCCAAGCATTGAATTTGGACGTTCCTTGATGCCTTCAAAGGCAGCATTTTAGAGATTTCGAATTGCAGCCGTAGTTTGCTCGTGAAGGCACCAACGAGGAAAACAAATGGTTGAATAAAGTCGCTAGTTTGGTTTCCTTTGCGCACAAAAGTGTTTCTGTTTTACTAATATTTCGAATCAACCCCATGAACTTTTTTGGCGATGTCTAAAATAGTGACTAAGGGGCTGGACACACCAAAGCTTTTACGCCCGTGGCCGGAGCATGTTTTCAGTTGATTCCAATGGGAACTCGCCTTTTTTTTAAATAAGCAAGCAGCTTGCGTTTTTTTTCCACACTGAAAACCGCCGCTCTGGGTTTTTTCGCGCTCAGCACTGAGCGCCGAGAGTTCAAAAATATTCAACTTTGAGTGAAAAGCTCCGCTCGTCAATGTCAGTTCTCACAAGGCCGTCCAATTACAGTGGAGGAGGGACGGGACATTACCACAGCAACCAACCGGTTCACAGCTGATGTATCAGAGCTACCAAAGCGCTCGGCTGAAAAACAGCTGGCATTCGGTGTCCTTAAGGCGTTTTCAGCCGCGTTTAAAAGGTTTTGGTGTGTCCAGACCCTAAAGATTTATTCCGAAGACAACTTGCGGGTTTGAAACGACATGGGGGTGAGTGACTTATAATCAAATTTTCATTCTGAAGTGAACTATCGCTCTAAGATCAATCTTCGCATCTAAGTTATTTTACTAAGTAATCCAAGTAGCTGGAACGGTCAAGACGCTCAGCATGTGGCCAAACCTACAGCTCAACTCATGCCGTTAATACAATACTTTTGCTATAAAGACTTGTCCTTACAGTCATTCTATATGTGGCTCTGTTATTATTTCTTTCACAGTCCTGGAGATAATGAGCAGTATGGGTTTTCTCAAACTTGCACAGCCACCTACACATACTGACTTGCAAGTCCAATTCAAGATATTAACCATCCCTTTATCTATGTGCCAACTATAAACACCTTCAGAAAAGCACTGATGTGATACACCTTTTTAATGAACACTTCAGATGTTTTAGGCATGTTGAACGCTCTCTCGTTTGTTCTTGAAAAATGCGTGTGCTAAATGAATGAATGTAAATGTGAGCGAGTGCACAATGGACAGTATTGCAAACTGCAGACTTTTTACGTTCATATTGGCTTCCTCAAGCTTCTGTATATAGTCTGACACCAGGCAGTGCAACCTGTCCAAGTTACGGCTAACAGAGAAATCAATGAGATTAGTGGGAGGTATGAAATCAATTGAGATGCGGTCACACGTGAATCCACACAAGTTGTTTGAACACAGCCTGAGATGCTGATAGAATTTTGTCACAGGATGTCCAATGCAATTTTAGAGAGTACTGTATGAAACATTACAGTAGGCGGGTGGATTCAAGCACAATGATTTCATAAAAATCTAACCTAGGGGGAAATTTTATTGCTTAAAGCTTGTTAATTCATAGTTCAAGAAGGCTAAATAAGGGCTTAATAAGACAAATAATTTTTAAAACCCCCAAAGTGTGTAGTGTAGCGCTACTGTAGCTCAGCTGGTAGAGAATTGCATTAGCAGAATAAAGGTCACGGGTTTGATTCCAAGGTAACACAAATACTGATATAATGTATAGCTCGAATGCACTGCAATTCACTTTGGATAAAAGCATCTGCCAAATGCATAAAATGTAAAGCTATTGAATTCTCCACAGTACAATCTCAGAAGCAGAGAAAAGGTCTCCATTTGCTCTCCGGTTATTCTTACTGTTGTCTACGATCTCATTTGTAATCTTTCTTTCTTAGGAGACCGACCGAAACCATTCTATATTCTAGACCCCAGACACATGATAAAGAATAAGAGAAGGTCAATGCCTCTCTCTCCAGACAGAGTTTCGTCGGGAGACGGCCATGAGCAGATGCAGATATTCACACCGGCCCAACTTCTCTGATTAAACAGGTCAGACTTGTTCTGCGGCGGGAGGGAGAAAGTGAATTAGAGCTGCAGGAGAAGTGCTATCTGCCAGGGCTGATATTGATGGAGTCCCTCAGTAAAAGCTGCTGGCGAGCGTCCAGCTCTCCTCGCGCTCTGCAACAGATGATTGACTGGACGTGGTCCAGCCCTGGCACTTGACACAAAGCCTGGCCGATCTGCGGCCCGGGCCACGGCACTTTTCACTCCAATTAGGTCTTTAATCGAATGAGGACTATAGATTGTTCACAAGGATGTCAGGAATATTGTACGACATTAGGAAATGAAAGCGTGTTTTGTCACCGACTGGAGCCGGAGAGATTATTCATTAGTGTGGGAAGAAACAAATTCCAGTAAAATGTCTCGTGTTTCCTGAGTAGAATCGAAATTGTAGATGCTTAATAAACATCACATTTATTCTAATAGCACTTTTTAAAACAACACTGTTTATAAAGTGCTTTACACAACATGAAAATAGAGGGTGATGGTAGAAAATAAAATGAATTGACGGTGTACAAATAAAAAGAATTCGTAAGCAAAGATAATTAAATCGCTTAAAGAGAAGTCCAATTAAGTGGTTATTTAAAAGTGCAAACTGAAAAAACTAGTTGTTTGGAACGACGACAAATAAAGACAAGCACACCCAACAAGACTAAACGTGTATCTTAATGTCTTTATTTCTGCGCATATCAGTGTGAAAAACCAGCAATCCCTTCATCTATGTTGTTTGTTGACATGTCACGAATCAAATCATGTTGCTGTGAACTGTGTTTCAGATGCCGTTAACATTACAATGATTTCCAGCACAACAAGTTAAAGTCCATGCAAAGGCATTTCAGAAAATTGTTTCTAAACACATTATAAATGTATTGTTAAAACACGTTACAAAGACTGAGAACTATGTGGTATTGAATTATGGAAAACAGTTTTATGAAATTTCTGTGTTCAGGATTATTTGGGCGGGGCTAATACAGTGGCTCGATGATGCACTGAAGCCACACAGCATGGCTCCGCCTCTTATGCCACCTAATCTCAGGTCATTCAGAAATATTGACAGAATTTACATCAAATTTTCAGCAAAATCCTGTTTCACATTCAAACTTGGGGACCTTGTGAGTAGTTGGACCTGAATACAACCTGAATGTGGCAGCCAAATACATCACAGCGCCCTCTAATGTGTGCTTCAGTTTATTCAATTTTTCATTCTGACTTTCATCACTTGCAATGTTTCTAGTTGCTTTAGTGATTTTGCAACTGTTTGCTGTTACTGTTTTGGTCAAAGAAGTGGAATTTTTTAGAAGTGGAGGTTTTGCCAAAAAGCTTGCATGCACTTTGAGAGTTCTACAGTCAAATTTGTTAAATACCAATTAAATGAAAAATGTGACATTTGTGAAAATAAAACATTTCAATATCTGACTAATAACCTTTTCACTGTCAATAAAGTGAAATGACTGAACCTGATAAAAAAATGCTAATTTACAGGAAAACATGTCAGATGAACTAAGGGGCCGATCACACCAAGCACGTTTATGCCTGCCGCAGCACGTGTTTTTGAAGAAGCGCTGAGAGCGGTAAAGCACCAAATGTCATTCGCGTCTTTCCATTGTCCTATCGAATGAGCGGAGGGGCGGGCTTTCCGTTGTGATGAGAGAAGTTTACTTTTGTTTGAAACAACCGGACTGCAGTCACTCACTCTCTCCTGTGTGTTTGTGCAACTCTCACCCTCAAACAAGATCAGAGCAAGCATCCTTTTTTTGCAAGTTTCTGCTAGTATGACAATTAACAACCATAGAGTGCCCACACTTCAATATTTGATTGACAAGACAGCTGCCTCGGTGGTTGCCTAGCATTATAAAAAGCCGCACCGCACTGCTCTTTTTTAAAGTGAATAAAAAGGCAAGGTGCCTTGTGTTTCCACACGTTTGGTGTGATTTGCCCATTAGAGGGTTTTGCATTTGAACTCATATAAGTTAATTTCTCTTTCATTTTGAAATTTAAGAAAAAGATAGCAAAAGCTCATTTATGGTCATTATTTTACTGCCTGAATGATGGTAAAATAAAATAAAAACATATTTTAACTGACATTTCATGAGAGGATTTTACAATCTGTCTGCATTTATAATCCATAAATGTAGTTTAACAACAAGTAACTTATAAAGAACAGTCATTAAAAATCCTGCTTGCTTAAAGCTTAGAGGCAGATAAAACTTATTATTTTAATTTCTCATTCAGTGTTACTAACTGGCTTACATGCTCACAGTTGTATCTCAATGTTAAGAAGACAGTCTGTATGTTTTTTTTTAGCAAAAGCAACACTGTATCTCACAGTGAAACCAATGTCTATGTGTCTGGGGAGGTCATTCAAACAGTTACACAATTTAAATATCTAGCCATTATTCTTGACTCTACACTGACATTTAAACAACAAATGAGAAAGGTAGTGCAAATAACAAAACCTTTGGTATATAAGAAACTTTTTGTCAACACCTGTGGCTACATGAAAACTATGATAATTCCACACCTAACATATTGTATGACAAGCTGGACCCAGGTATATATAGCACAACACAAAGGCCTATTTTATCACTTTACAAACAAGCACTTAAAAGACAAGTTCAGTATTTTAGACTTAAAGCCCTGTTTTCAGATTGTTTATGATGGAATAGAATGGTTTTGACTGAAATTTGGACATATGATGCAGGCCCGAGAATTTTGGGGTGTTTGTTGTATCAGCCCCAACCTCTATAATGGCTATATAGGTGCACTGGAACAATCCTTCCTAAAATGCATTAAACTTTTGTTTACAAAGACGTGAAACTCAGCGAGTGGTCAGGAGTGTTCACTGATATGCTCACACAAAAATCACTGCAAAAGATGCTTTCCAACAGGTTTTATCGTAGTTTTTGTCCAACTCCATTGACTTATTATTAGATGTGCTGTGAGGTACGGTATTAGTTTAATACATTTTAGGATGGATTGTTCCAGTTAACCTATGCAGCCATTGTGAGGGTGGGGGCCTTATCTAATGGGAATGCCCCCCCCTCCACTCTGTACTTTTATCAAGCAGAAGTTAATTAGCAGCAGAACCACAAGGTCTGCCTTAGGAGGGGACTGTGTAGTCCCTCTAAGGTTCAGTTCCTTTGGCCAATTATGCTTTTCTATGAGAGCATCTAAACTATGGAACCAATTGCCTGTGGACATTAGAAATTCCACCTAACAGCATACATTCAATTACAATCTTAAAGGGATAGTTCACCCAAAAATACAAAATAGTGTCATTAATGACTCATGCCAAACTTGTAAGACCTCCGTTCATCTTCAGAACACATTTTAAGATGTTTTAAATTTAGTCAGAGACCCTTCATTGAAAATCTACGTACGGTTTCCATGTCCAGAAAGGTAATAAAAACATCAATCAAAGTGGTCCAAAGTAGTTAAAATGTGTTGTGAAGCACATGTGCGAGACTAAAGTCACGTGACTTGCAAATATAAAACATCTTAAACTGTGTTTCCAAAGATTAACGGAGGTCTTACGAGATTGGAACGACATGAGGGCCAGTCCTATCCCTTTAAGAACTGGTTATCGAGCATACAAAAATGTGAGCACCTCTTATAATAATTAATATGTCTGTATTTATATTTGATCTGCCTTGTAACCTATGGTATATGTATGATAGATAGATGAATAGATGGTAATTTATTAATTTTCCAATAGTTGTATGGCTGTATGGTTATGTTTTTTATGGATTTTTTGTTTAAATGAAGCCAGTGTTATGGCAGTATGTACAGTATATCAATTTCTGTGTGATTTAATATGTTCTTAGGTTTAATATGTTGGTTTAATGTGTTCGAACAGCCACATGCCGTCTCTCCATGTAATCTGAGGTACTGAGATAAATGTTTTTCATCTTTTCTGACCTCTAGCACAGGGGTTTTCAAACTTTTTGTGTGTGTGGACCACTATTTGTAATCAAGAATTTTCGCGGACCACCTCATAATACTTATTATAAAATATGTCTATGCAAAGTCCTGAATTAATCTGCACATCTAAATAGTCTTACCAGCACTAAAACTATAACTGGTCATCACATCAGTACAACAGGTTTCTTAACCTTATCAGTATTATTTATATACATATTCTCAGTGTTGGGAAAGTACACTTTCTACATGAACTAGTTTAGTTCACAGTTCACAAATTTTAAAATGAACTAGTTCAGTTCATAGTTCATATTTGAAAATGTTGAACTAGTTTACACAGTTCCAAAAATGAACTAATTTATAGTTCCCTTTCAGTCGGTCACTACGACGTCACGTCGTGACCGACGAATTGGGAACCGCTTCGCGGGTGACCTATCTGCTTCGAGAAACCTTTAAAAAGCCAATGAACTTGGCATGCAGGTAATTGCATCTGCCGGCGCCGCCCCGCCGCACAGGTATTTAATGAGCGGCAGGTGCAGTTATCAAATCAGCTTTTTAGCTTCGAAAGCTGGCAGACTGACTGCTCACGAGAAGCTACTCTCTGCTCTTTGGAGAACTCTGTGTGTTTGATTTGGTTGGGCAAAGGCATTTCAGCGGAGGCTCGCGGGTGTTCCACCTCTCTTTTTAATTTTTTTTTTCACTCTTAGTTGAGTGTGTGCGTAGCCGTTCCCCTGTGTGCTTCATCAACATCAGCACATTAAAAGAGTGTTTCCTCTAAAAGAGTATTGCGGTGTTCTGCGTCTTTTTAAAGACAGCATTTCACTTGCACTGAGGCAGGAGCGTCTTTTTAAAGATGTCTTTCTGTCCGTGTTTCTGGATGCGGCAAATGTATGGGTCCCCGGGTGGCCACGATCGTCCTCTCTCGTGCGCAAGAGTGCATGCTGAGGCGGCGTTCGTGGAAGGTTCATACTCCTAAGAGAGCGTGAACCTCTTGGATGGCGGAGACGGGTTTCGTACCTCCGGGAACGTCACCCCCTTTTTTCCGTTGCGGAGCCCCGTTAAAGGTGCGGTGGCAAAACTCCGGAAATCTTATCTCCGTATAAACGGTGCTGAATCGGTTAGCTGGTTCGTCCAGTGACTTTTAGCACCCCCATCCACAGCCAGAGGTGCCGTAAGAGACGGGTGGCGCGTGTTCTACGTGCTCTCGTCCTCTTTCAGTCCTCACGAGGATTCTATGTCTGTCACAGCATCGGAGAGGGGGTCGTCTATTCGGTCGCCGACTCGGACCCACTCCCGCCTTCGGGTTGGATAGGGGCTCCCGTGCTCGACCCCGAGTGGCGGCCATGTATGCTCGGGAGCGCGGAGACGGTCTGTGTGGAGCGGAGAGCTCCTCCCCCACCCGCACCGTCCCGCCTAGATGATTGGCACTTCAGGACTGCAAGAACAGCCCCGACCTTCAGTGCCTTTCTTCCCGGGGTGCATGTTGGTTGACACGGTCGTGGAAAACTCGTTTTCCTCCCGGAACCGACCGTTCAGCCATCACCTCTCACCTCTCCTGACGGCGGGGCCGCTAAGGGTTATGCTGCTCCAAGAGACCAGCCTCCCTCCCCTCACAGACCCACGGGCTTGTGAGAGGCGGCCTCTGCCGTGCGCGCCATGGCGTGATGCAGGTCCGCCAGGCTACGGCACTGAAGGATCTGCACAGGCGAGGTCACGGTCCGGCAACTAAAGAATCCTGTGTGGCTCTGACCTGGCGCTACGAGCGACTGGGTTCACCCCACAGGCCGCCGGACGTGCTATGCCCACCCCCCAGTGGTCCAGGGACGCCATCTCTGGTTGTGTCTTGCGGGCATTAAATAGGTCATTAATAATCGCCCTAATGTTCCTTTTTAGACCAGCCATTTCGGCGACGCGGCTGAGAGTGTCCAACAATGATCGGCCGCTTTAGAGCAGACTGAGGCTTCATGCCACGTCGGAGCCTAGCTGCCCCCTCCGTTACGTAAGTATATTGGTCTGCTTTTCGCCGAGGGTGTCCTGCTACGGCTTTTTCGTTCCTTCATCCCGGCAGCTCTGAGGAACCTGTCGAAGCTGTTCACCCGCCCACTCAGCCCGCTACAAAGGTGGAAAATGAAATTTAGCGGCTCTGAGTCGGGCGACCTGAAGATGGAGAGGATCGCTCGTCAGGAGATGGTGAAAACATCACTCTCCCCCCCACCCCGTAGGAGGGCCGGGTGGGGAATCCTTGGTTTCGTTTTGTGTTCCGCCGACTTCAATCGGCACCCACTAACCTCAAAGAGCGAATTCCTCTTCTTTCTCCAGGTCCCCGGAGGCATATAGGAGCTTCGGACGGGCTCAAAACCCTACGTTCTCCTCTTCCTCATTCGCCAGCGGATGTATCGAGCGGGACATCTACAAGGGAGCCCCTTTGCTCAGCATCCATCAGCGGTTTCGGGTGAGTGTTTCATTACACACAACATCTCACAATGCGGCCAAAGAGCACGCGTCGTTGAGTTCCCCGTCTCCGCTCGCCACGGGTACACATCGTGCCGTTAATTTCCTCTCGCTCGGTATCTGGGGGCCTGGAAAGAGCTTCCCAGCCCGTCGCGTTGGCTTTTACGCACGATCCGTCTCGGTTATACATTCAATTTGCCCGGCTACCTCTCAAATATTCAGGCTTCACCACGGTGAAGGCTGCCGATGCGCACGTACTGCGTGCGGAAGATTGCTGTCCTATTGGCGAAGGACGCGATCGAGCCGGTCCCTCCAGCCGAGATAAAGTCGGGGCTTTACAGCCCTTACTTCATTGTACCCAAGAAGAGTGGCGGGTTGCGTCCGATCCTAGATCTGCGTACTGAGTCGAGAATTCACAGAATTCACATTCACAGAATGTTGTTCAAAATGTTTACGCAGAGGAGCATATTTTAATGCATCCGCCCACAGGATTGGTTTGCAGCCTTCAACCTGAAGGACGCGTACTTTCATGTCTCCATACTTCCCTGACACAGGCCGTTTTTCCGCTTTGTGTTCGAGGGGTGGGCATATCAGTACAAAGTCTCACCGTTCGGGCTTTCTCTCTCTCTCCCTGTGTCTTCACTAAAGTTGCGGAGGGCGCACTGCAGCCCCTGAGAGAGAGAGAGCGGTGTTTGCGTTTTGGCGTATTGGCTCATAATAGCTCAGTTTCGTCAGATGCTGTGCACACACATAAATCGTGTACTTAAACACCTCGCTCGTCTCGGTCTTCAGGTCAACTGGGGAAAGAGTAAACTTTGCCCCGTGCAGAGGATCTCTTTTCTCGGAATATAACGGGATTTGGTCGATTTAATAACACGTCTCATAGAAGCGCGTGTTCAGTCAATTCTGACTTGCCTAAACATTTAAAGGCAGGGTTGCGGTTCCACTAAAATAATTTAAAAAACTTCTGGGGCATATGGCAGTAGCTGCGGCTGTGACACCGCTCGGGCTGCTCCATATGAGACCGCTTCAGTGTTGGCTTTATGACCGAGTCCCGAGGAGAGCGTGGCTCACCGGCTTTCAAAGTATTATAATTACATCGAGATGCCGTCACACTTTCACCCCGTGGTCAGACCCAGCGTTTCTCAGGGTGTGGATGCCACTGAGATAGGTCTCCAGGCATGCTATTGTTGGCAAAAATGTCTCTACAACTGGGTGGGGAGCTACGTACGGCGGGCTCGTCGCTTCGGGGGTCTGGTCGACATTGGCATAAATTGCCTCGAGCTGTGCACTGTATATCTTGCGCTCGTCCGTTTCATCAACGTGATTCGATGCTTAAGATGTATTAGTGCGCACCGACAAAACTGCGGCTGTAGCGTATATCTATCGCCAAGGCAGTCTGCGCTCTCGTCACCTGTCGCATCTCGCCCGTCTCTCCTCTTCTGGAGTCAGAAGTATCTGAGGTCTCTTCGTGCCATTCACATATCGGGGTCGCTGAACACAGCGGCAGACGCGCTCTCATGAGCAGCGCGCCCCGGCGAGTGGCGGCTCCACCCCCGGTCGGTTCAGCTGATTTGGAAATGTTTCGGCAGAGCAGTTAGATCTGTTTGCTTCTTCAGAGACAACCCATTGTCGCCTGTTTTATTCATTATCCGAGGGAACACTCGGCGTGAATGCACTGGCACACAGCTGGCCGCGGGGTTTCCCCCCAGTAAGCTTTATTGCGCAGACACTGTGCAGGTCAGGGAGGACGAGGAGCGCATTCTATTAGTTGCGCCGTACCGGACAACTAGGAATTGGTTTTACAGAATTCACTCTCCTCGCGACAGTCCCTCCCTGGCTGATTCCCTGGCACATTATGGCACCCTCGCCCCGATCTGTGGAACCTCCATGTGTGGTCTCTGGACGGGGCGCGGAGGTTTTAGGTGATTTACCCCAGGCGGTATCTAACACCATCACTGTAGCGCGAGCGCCGTCTACGAGGCAGGCGTATACGCTGAAATGGAACCTTTTTGTTGTATGGTGTACTTCTCAACGAGAGGACAATCGGGAATGCTCGATCAGTATTGTGCTTTTATATCTCCAGCACCGCTTGGAGAAGAGGCTGTCACCCCTTATCATTAAAGTAGATATCGCGGCAATATCCGCGCATCACGTACCCATAGACTGTAGATCTGTGGGTCAGCACGATCTGGTCATTAGGTTTTTAAGAGGTGCACGGAGGCTGAATCCTTCGCGCCCTCCCTCTATTCCTCCTTGGGACTTGTCCATGGTGCTGAAAGCCCTTCAGGACTGCCCTTTCGAGCCTCTGCGGACGGTGAGCGTCAGGTTTCTCACTATGAAACCTTTGACGCTCCTCGCATTGGCTTCTATTAAAAGGATAGGGGATCTTCATGCATTTTCGGTCAACGATTCGTGCCTTCAGTTCGGGCCGGCTGAATCCAGCGTTACACTGAGACCCCGGCCGGGCTACGTGCCTAAAATTCCCACCACTCCCTTTAGAGATCAGGTGGTGAATTTACAAGCGCTGCCTTTGGAGGAGGCAGACCCAGCCATGGCTTTGTTATGTCCTGTTCGTGCACTACGTGTGTATGTGGATCGTACTCAAAGCTTTCGGACCTCAGAACAGCTCTTTGTCTGCTACAGTGGTCAGCAGAAAGGGAAAGCTGTCACTAAACAGAGGATGTCTCATTTGATTGTAGACACAATCGCCCTGGCTTATGAGAAACAGGGCATTCCTTGCCCTTTTGGTTTGAGAGCCCATTCAACCAGAAGCGTGGCTTCATCTTGGGCTTTGGCTCGTGGTTCCTCACTTGCAGATATTTGTAGAGCTGCTGGCTGGGCGACACCTACTACGTTCACTAGATTTTACAGTGTTCGTGTTGAGCCGGTATCCTCTCGAGTTCTCTCAGATCAGTGAGAACATCGAGGAACGGCTCCTGTGTCGGCTTGGTGCCTTTCTTTTCGGTGCTGCACGACCGCACCATTATGGAAGGCAGTTAAGGCAAAAACGTTACAAAAAACTGTTTTTTGTCTCCTCCACCGCTTGGTGGCCGATGTTGCGGAGCATCGGCTGCCAGCCTCTCACTAGATGTATCCTTAAGAACCTGGGTGAGGCTAGCGCCCACATTGCGCCCCCTAGTGGTTTCTTTGTGAGTATTTCCGTGGAAAGTTCTGATTTACCACGTTTCCCTTAGCGGAGTTCATTCCGCGCCTCTCTAGTGTACTAAGAGAGAGTGTTTTTTATATAGACCTCGTGTCTTTTTATCCATCACCTTAGTGGTAGACCCCTAGAGGGTTTTCTTTCCGCAGCGATCTTAGTCCCGCCTGACGAGTTTGCTTCCCAGTTCGCCTAGTCACTATCGTGGGTTAAGGAACAAGTAGTGACCGGCCTCTGCTTCAACCCCATTTCCGTTCCCTTAAAGAGGAGAGTCGGAGGGTTTATGCAGGCACTGGAAGGGTCAGCTTCAGTGGCGCTTTGGTAGGGATTCCCAATTCGTCGGTCACGACGTGACGTCGTAGTGACCGACTGAAAGGGAACGTCTCGGTTACATGTGTAACCCTCGTTCCCTGAAGGAAGGGAACGGAGACGTCACGTCCCGTCGCCACAGTTTGCTGTTCCACTGCTGATATCGGCCGGACCCTTTCCTTCTGTCCAGCTTTCTCAGCAAAAAATAGCTGATTTGATAACTGCACCTGCCGCTCATTAAATACCTGTGCGGCGGGGCGGCGCCGCCAGATGCAATTATCTGCATGCCAAGTTCATTGGCGTTTTAAAGGTTTCTCGAAGCAGATAGGTCACCCGCGAAGCGGTTCCCAATTCGTCGGTCACGACGTGACGTCTCCGTTCCCTTCCTTCAGGGAACGAGGGTTACACATGTAACCGAGACGTTATTTTCTCCCATATAATTTTTTTTTTAAATGATTGCCATTATAGCCCATATAGAACCACCACAGACAGCAATTATTTGATCAGTTTTAACACTGAAGCTAAATGCGTCAGATTTAATCTTCATATCCAACTTTAAGTCCTTATCCAACCAGGGTTTACATTAGCATTGAATGTCTTTTAATTTTTGTATTTGCTTGCACATACCTTGAAAGGCTAGTTGGGTGGGGGTCGCACCCCGGGCGAGAAGCGCTGCGAGGCATTGCGTGTATGACAACTCGCAGGTATTGCACACCACACGTGCACGTTAAATAGCGTGAGCTTAGTCAAAGTCTATTTCAAGATCTGGAATATGCGTCAGCAGCCTATGTTAATCGTTAACGATTTAGGACAAATATGATTATTTAATGTTAAGCGGTAGGAATTTCATTAGCGTCTGTGTTGTTTTGATGATGCATGCAGGATGACTGGTGAACACCGATTGTTGCCAGATTGGGTGTTTTTTCCGCTACACATAAGGCCTGTTTACAGTGTGTTTTAGTCGGGTTTTCGCCTGGAAGAATATAAAAATATGGCACCCTATTGAACGACGTTAAACTGAGAGAGCGTGCCGTTCACAGGCACCAGAATGAATGAGTTCACAGTAACGTTCATTAGGCAGTAATACAGTACGTTCAGTTCACGTTCGCCCAAAATATGAACAAGTTGGTATATTAAAATATAAATATTCTTATTTTGCCTTTACACGGACCACCTGCAGTACCCTCACGGACCACTAGTGGTCCGCGGACCACAGTTTGGGAATGGCCGCTCTAGCACAAACACACGGTGACAGCCCTATTTGTAGCCTTTAATTGATAAAACTAACGTTGCTGATCTGCGCGTCTTTCGTTTCATTTTACAAGCGTGTGAAAGTTGAGCGATCTTATTTTACCAATATGAGAGAAAGCTCTTACATATACACGGACATGTAACATGTTTACTTAAAACATAAGCATTGGACTCTGCCATAATATTAGTTCCCGTCCATTTAAACCCGTCATTACTCCTGCTCATGATTAAATGACAGGAGAGGCACTCGTCCACAGACCATCCCCTCAGTAATCTCGAGAGAAGCGGTCGAATGAAAAAGGAGTGTCTAAGCTACATTTATGGTTGCTTTTTGTATGTGATTTTAAGCGGACATATCATGAAAATCAGACTTTTCCATGTTTAACATAAATCTGTGTGCTTTGACGGATCACAGGCATTTTTTCATTGCTTTTGCTTTGTAGCTACTGGAAGGCATGTTAACCTTGGCATGACACGCCCACCGTACGAGTTAAAACGCGTTCCGAATGGGGGGGGGGCTAGAAAGTAATATTCAGTTGGTTGGCATATAGACTTTCACCGCTAGATAGGAGTAGATCCTACACAGTGGAGCTTTAAATAAATGAATGAAATAATTTCAGTAAAAACACTTTATTTTAGCGATTTACTGTTTTCTACAAATAAATCATCCTAAATTATTTAAAGGCAATTCTGTGAAAAATAACCTTGATATCTTTAATATTGACTAAGTAAGATCATGTCAAAGATTGAAATCAATGATTGAAATCAAACGGATGCAACTGTTTCACAATTAGATTACGAGACTTCAACTTGGATTTCACAGACAGGGTCCTATTTAACCACCAGTAACAATAACATGAGTTTTGAGAGAGAGAGAGAGAGAGAGAGAGAGAGAGAGAGAGAGAGAGAGAGAGAGAGAGAGAGAGAGAGAGAGAGAGAGATCAAAGACTTTTATAAGGTGAGATTAAAGAAAAGATGAGAGGGACGCTGCAAAGATTAAAGAGCCTTCCAGATAAAAAGTTCACTCTTATCAATTGTTCCTAAATAAATGCTGAAAATGTCAAATACTATTGTAAATTATGTTTATACAGTTTACCCATCAATTTGATTAGTTAAAGATTAATGGAAGAGTTTATTTAGTACAATTTTAAGAAGCATACACACACACAAGTGTTAGTCCATTAGTCTTTCCACATTACTAAATTACTAAATAATTAGATTCTGTAAGACATTCTCTTTAATGCTGTTTGACAACTGTTTAGTAGAAGTGTTTAGATAAAGATAATTCGTAATTTTAATATCCACTTTATTAAAGTATTCAGATATTTAACAAATCAAAGATGTGTGTAGGTTTAACAGGGCCACTTCCTTCAGACAAAGTTTGTCAAACTGTTGCCTTTTACATGTTAGCACATTTCATCATCCGTCTTCTCATTACAGTCTGTGGCATTACTCTCTTTTTGCCAAAGGATATGAATGACGCATAGCACAAATACACGCGAGCACCCGTCTCATGCAACAGCTCATCAATATACTGAGTAATCTGAAAAGAAAATCAAAAGAAAAGTGTGTCCTTGAGCTACAATGTGTGTTTGAAATATCTGATGATCGCCCGTACAGGATCTCAGCATTCAAATCTCATTTGTACCCTTTTCTATCGGGTTATTTGTAGGTGTTTTGTGTCAGCTTGAAGACATCCCATTACCATAGCAACAGGTGTTTAACCAATATGAGGTCTTGCTGCCACAGCGCTCTGTCTATACACACTCCTCTGATCCCGTTCAAAAAGCCAAAGCTACAAAAGCCTCTTTGACATGCAGTCATGCAGAAAAACTGACAGTTACTTTTGTTCAAAACACTTTTGTTGTGTAGTCACAATAATGAGTCATGCCAACTATTTCAGGCAAACCATGCATTGTTTCTTCACATTTCTGATTGTATTTAAAATGCAATATTCCAGATGTTATTTTGCACATCAGGATGCAGTATAATGAATAAATTCATTGCCCTAAAAGCATTTTAATCAACGGAACAAGTACAAATGTAGACAAAGCTATTGTAAACACTTAAAATCACATCAATCATCTGATAGTAGTAATCACTACAACTACCAAACCACACATTAAAAAATGCTAGGTTATTTTCAGCCCAGCGTTGGGTAAAAAATAATGAACCCAACCTGTTGGGTTGTAACCAATGCTGGGTTGTTTCAACCCAAAATGCATTGTTGGGTCAAATATAGACATTTCCATGACATAATTTAGGACAAATGTGGGATTTATCCTTTCTGACCCAAAACTGGGTAAAGTAACCTAGCATTTTGTTTTAGCACTGAATCCAACACAAATCCAAAAGATAATGTACATGTCAAGATGAAAAACTATTCTTTTAGAGATATTATATAAAAAAGTTTGTTTATATGTTCTCATGATGAATTTACCATACACTGGGTTATTTTCAACTCGGAGTTGGGCAAACAAGGGACAAACCCAGCTAGTGCGTTAAATTAAACCAAATAAATGTTTATATTTTATATAGATTCTAAAATCTGAAGTTTTCTGCAAATATATGCTTTATCAGATTCCATGCGGATCTACTAATAACACCAAAGTACCAAAATTACAATCTGTATCAACGCGTCCACATGGACGATAAAAATTTTATTCTTCATTAATTTTTAAAATTTGAGTCCAGTTTAGCTAATTAAGCTAAGCTTTATTAAAACATTTCTTAATACAAAACGTTTTAAACAAAACGTTATATAAGTAATGCAATACATCATAACAAAATCTTTTAACTTTTTCAAATATACTTTAAGACACCATCTTGAACACCATTGTGGAGTATTTTCTTCATGAAATTCGAGACAAGCTGCGTCCGAAATGGCATATTGTGACAGTAGGTACTGAATTAGATGGAAGTAACTACTCATCGACTGTTAAAACATTAGATACTAGTATGAATATGAATAGTATGAATGAATTCAGACATACTACATCTGCCATGTTGATACATCACGTAACATATGACATCATAACAACAAGTTAGTCGTGAACTGGAATGACGTTAAACTAGCGCAATTTAACCACAAAGGACAGCTGTTTAATATACGTATTTGCATTTGAATTGAGCCGCGTTACCACTTACGGTCATTTTTTTAAAGAGCACCTATTGCTAAAAACCAGCGTTATTTTGTGTATTTGGTATAATATAATGTGTTTGCGTGGTCTATGGTTGGCTTGTGGTGTATGGTAGGCTTGTACGATAGTCTGTATAACCGGACCATTGCACGTGGATTCATAAGCGATTTAACGGAGCATACGCAAGCGCTGCATTTAAACGTTTGTGTGCTCTCCATGTGTGTAATAAGGAAATGTTGTTGTTCCGTTTAAAGGCACATATTACTAACGCACTCTTTAAAAAACAAAAACTATATTGCGCCATTGACTTTAGACCAGTTTTTAGTTGGTCAACGGTGTAGTCCAGGGCTAGTCAATTGGCAGCCCCCGGGCTGCGTGGGGTGCTAACTGCATCTGTGGGTGCGTAATTATCCGATCCAATTTGAGCTTTGGATGCATAAAAAGAAACTTATGCGACTAAACCGCTTGACACGCCGAACAATTGATTACTTATCAATAATCAGCTGTTTTTAAAGGATTTAAGTGTTCTGCGTGAATTATTGTCAAAATAGATATTTTCAAAACTGTAATACTGTGTATATATTGAAGTTGTGCGTATGGTTCCCATCTATCAGTTAGAGGAAGATTATTCTTAATAATATTTTAACATCAAGCAAGTCAAGCAATTTATTTGGCAGTCGGCCATTCTGAGTTTTTCACAGTCTGCTCAGTTACTGGGATTTTCACACACAACCATTTCTAGGGTTTATGAAGAATGGTGTGAAAAAAGAAAAACATCCAGTATGCGGCAGTCCTGTGGCCGAAAATGCCTTGTTGATGCTAGAGGTCAGAAGAGAATGGGCCGACTGATTCAAGCTGATAGAAGAGCAACTTTGACTGAAATAACCACTCGTTACAACCGAGGTATGCAGCAAAGCATTTGTGAAGCCACAACATGCACAACCTTGAGGCGGATGGGCTACAACAGCAGAAGACCCCACTGAGTACCACTAATCTCCCTTACAAATAAGAAAAAGAGACTACAATTTGCATGAGCGAACCAAAATTAAACAGTTAAAGACTGGAAAAATGTTGCCTGGTCTGATGAGTCTCGATTTCTGTTGAGACATTCAGATGGTTGAATCAGAATTCCGAGGTGGTGTGAAAGAGTGGAGGTGGGGACTAATTTGCATATTTATAGATCAGCGTATACTAAATAAGGCAAGGGGGTATAGTTACAATCACGCTTTTTTGAAGCATGAAGAAATTACTGTTACGGGTATTATGCTCAAATATGAGTTTTAACTGATAAATTGACTACACTGTGACTTTAATGTTATTAAATTACTAATATAGAGATTAGAGCTGCACAATAAATTGCATGCGATTGTGCCATTAAGATCATTCCAGAACTCTTCAGCTTCCATGATTAGTAGTAAATTGCCATCACTTGCTTTCAAATGGAGTGGCATTTACTACACAAAACCATAGTTTATGGAAAGATGCGCGAGACAATCGCATGTAATTTATCATGCAGCCCTAATCTCCACTATCAACACTGGATGTACACCTCAGTATGTAATTATAATGTAGTTATTGATGCATTTATTTTCAATGTTGCTTATTTAAAAACATATTCATATATCAAACGTGTCTAAATCTAAACATGTATTTATATATAAATATTTCTGTAAAGGACACACTGACAGAGACATTGACAGTAGAGCATCGCTTGACACACTTACTCAGATTCTGAGTAAATTAAAATGACAAGTCTTAATCAGTTGCAATAGATTTAATTTACACTTGTGAAATGAAGACATCTATACTTAACTAATTAACATTTTCATAATGTTTGTTCTAAAAATATAGGAAAGATGAACAACGATGAAAAGTTATTCTTAACAACACATTTCACTTCTAAGACAGCTACTAATATAATTTTTCTTAAAAGTTGATTCACATATCATTACTTTTCAAAAGATCTGTATAGCTTTAAATGATATTTAAACAAGAAGTTTATTTAAGAAGTATAAAATATTACTGTATATCAATATTTCACCAAAAACTACTTTATTCTGCTTTATTTCTTAGCTATTATAAATACTGAACTATCTCATATTTTCTCCTTAAAATGTCTTTTCAAAGGACCTTAAACTTTAATAGATGCCAATGTCATGCAAAAGTGGCCGAAACGAACAGCTTGAGTAAAACAGATTGCCGTAAGTACTTGAAGCTCATTTGGCTTCAACTCAAACTGAGCTTAAAACCGTTAAAAATTACTGGCCCTAAAATATGCCATTGCAAGCTTCAACCACACAACAATATGTGCTTTGAAACTCAACAGAAGCCCAAACAGACCGTTTAAGCCCCTGCTATTATCCTCTGAAAATAATCTATAGAAAATTATCTGAAAAACACACGAAAAAGAAAAAACTAAAAGACCTAAAAAAAACACCAAATACTCCAAAATTCATAATACAAACATGACTAAATCAACAATCTCAGAAGTACAATATGTACAATCTTGATATTTTTAGCGTGCTTAGGGCACATTTCACATTTGCATCTCAAACTAGGGGGACTCTTATTATCGGCTGTGCGGTGCTGGGACATAATTCATTTTATAAGACTCAATTTACAGAGCAATCAGGGATTAATGTTCATCCCGGTCTATAAATCAGTGTTTCTGAATCAGGCCTGAGACCCTCTCAGCATGCTAATGGCCAGAATGTGAGAGCGCTGGGCTTCAGCGCTGGAGAAAACAAGCCTGTGCCCGTAATTGTAATCGCTACGGACTTTAAAAAAAAGAAAAAGAAAGAGTGTATTGCGAAAATGCGGTTGTGGGAGGCGAGGATATTTTTGAGTGGTAAATGCCATTTGCCCGGACAGACATAAATCAATCAGACCTACAGCAAAAAGTGATGCAGTAACATATGAACACGTTTTTTTCAACACCCAAAGAATTGTGATTGTCGTGAAAGTCTTTCCTTTATCTTCGTCTTATCCCAGTTCACTCAAAATGTAAAAATCTGTGATCACCTCCTAACCAATATTGTTGTAAGTTGAAACATTTTTTTATAAATGTCTGACAGGAGCTGGGTTATTTTCAATCCAGCCTTGGGTCAAATAGGAACGAACCCAACCTGTTTGGTTATAATTTAGCCAGTGGTGGCCTCACAAGGCTTTCTCTGCTGGCCTATGTGTTTTAACATATTTTCCATAATTGTGTATTACAGTCTATTCTCCTCATTTCCTACACTTTCTCATGGTTGCGCTGCTGCCAGTAGTGCATTTTTATGTTGGAGCTTTTATCCAATCATATTTCAGCCTTCATGTGTTGCCAGGGTTAAGGAAATCTGCCTTGAGGCCTTCAGAATCAACAGTGCTTGTGCATATAGCTTTAAATAAATGTCAATGAAGCTGCTGTTTTAACCAGATTTCCAAGTTGGCGACACCAGGGTCATCTAGAAGGCTTACCATAAAGTCAAAATTTTCACGTATTTTGATTGGATGGTCAAAAGTGTACTACCAGTCAATTAAAGTCCATTTAATTAAATGTTAAGACATACACTACCAGCCAACAGGGCCATACACAGGATTTTATAAATAGATAGATGGTCGATAGATGTATTTTTCACACACTGGGCAGTGTGAATAAAGTAAACATAGGCTAACTAAATCTGGGATCATTTTAGTGAATTAACTGAAGATTACCAAAAATAAGTTTATTAAATTCATTTACAATATGCACCCACTCATTAAACATTTAATATCCTGAAACTCAACTTCAGTAATGCAGTGGTGGAACTAGAATTTTACTTTAGGGGGTCCATAGCCCATGAAAAAAACTGTTTAATTATAAAAAAAAATAAAGAATCTATAATTGCTGATTACGTCACATTACCCCACATTAGATTAATATCTTGCCCTGCATCATGCATTAATGCATGCATTATACTAACTGTAAGAAGTAAACATAATGCAAGGATACATTTTAAACTTCTGATTTTACTGTCTGTTAATAAAGCAAAAGATTTCATGTTAACTGCAGTCATTTTCGTAAAAGTTGTTTAGGAAATAAAAATTCCTTGATAAACCGTAAATTTACTTTATAGCTAAAAACTACTGTTTTTTTGGGAAAAAGTAATTTTATTTAAAGTAAATATGGATTAATCTTTTTATGAGGTTAGTTAGTCAGGACCAGTGATTGATTTTCTCTTCTTTTGTTATTTAATTAACTTTAATGACTTCAACAGGTACTGTTTATTAGGCTTTTAGACCGAATGCAATAAAATGTTTACATTTGGTTAAGACATAACCAGTTGTTTACTATGATAGGCTACTTACTAAGACAGCTAATTTCACAAATGTTATGTGAATTTGTCTGTTCAAGCCATAAGGCTCATTTAAACTCAGTTAAACTTTGATTACTTACATCTTTTATTGCACTTCCACTACCTGAGATATCGCGCACCTCTGCTCTTTTGAGTTGCACCTCTGCCTGCCTGGTTTGATTTGATATCTCAGAATAATTTTGACGTTATCTTACCCTAATCCTTATCTTAATTAATGCGGCGCAGTGCAGACCTGTTGACTTATGACATCACACTACTGCGAGATCGATTTGAAAGCATACGGAGTCATTTTACTGAGTCATTTTATTGATTGTATTAATCTTGTGAAGCAACCTTGGGTTCTTTAAAGGCGCTGTAAAAAATAAAATATATATTTTTTTAAATAAACATTTGTTGCGTCACGTCAACCATGTGCATCATGGGTTTGTCAAAATACATGCCTGCTGCACACGCGTCGAAAGGGACGATGATTAAAAGAGACTCACGTACACGAAATAACACTAAACTGGCAAACACGAGTGTCTCTTTTATCATAAACCACTTTGAAGTGTCTACAGCAGGTTCATATTTCAACATGACACGTGATGCACAGTGAACGTGATTTCACCAAGATGGATGTGATCCTGGATCAACATTTTCATTATCCAATTAGATTGCAGGATTAGTATTAGTGTTTATGTTAGATTTAGGTTTAGTATTGGGTTAGTGGCTTTTAAGAAATCCTCCTCAAACTATTATTTCACACTAATTTGAGGGTTTAAAAATGGTTAGGGTTTGAGTTAAGGGTAAGTTGGGGTATCTTTCATTAAAACGTTGATCCAAGATCAACAAAAAATTTTGATCCAGGATCACATCTTACTTGGTGAAATCACGGCGACCCGTGACGCACATAAGTTTACATGATGCAACGAACACATATTTTGAAACGACGAGCCACACACATGACATGCTACATACATGTTGTGATGATCTTCGCATTGTGTGCCGTCACCGGGCGCCACTGATAATCTGTCATGGTGTGAAGACCGGCATAACATTTTCTCAAATTTGAAAAACAAAGACCGACGTGTTTGGAAAGATGTTTGAATAAATAATGGGAAAATGTTCATTGTATGGTAAACTATTAATTGAACGCAGTATAAAAAGCCTCCAGCAGTCTGACAATACATCATATCTTCTCATTCATTGTATCTGGAAAGTAGGCCAATGTCCTCCGGCTCAGTGGAGGTGAAATCCATCTCAGATTTATCCACTTACAAGCAATTACTGTAATACTTACACCGGCCAACATCATTCATTTAAATGTCATGATTACATTTGTCTTAAAGGTAATGTGTGGAGTTGTACTACTAAAAAGAGCGAGAGTGAGAAACAGATAAGAGCAAAAAAGATAGGCCACATCACCATTATGTTGAAGACTGCCCTGGAGACCAGTAAGATCTACTAATCCAACTGAAGTGATCAGATTCTACTCAAGTAATGAAGCAGTCAGCCATTTTAATGCCTTGGAAATTACAGAAGAGAAAATGGCTATTTAAATGCAGTACTTGACTGTGCTGAAAAATTACTTTCTCTCTCCATTACCCAGACTGGCTCTCTCAGATTAAGCAATAGGTACAGGCTCCATGTTATTATCAATCACACTATGTTCACAGTGAACCTCAGCTAAAGTCATTGTAGTCAGAATGGCCAAAAAAAACCCTGATTATATCTGTGTGTGGTTTGAAAACAGCATGTGTATAAATTATGCTAGACTGTTATTAAAAATAAAGATGCTACACAATGCCACAAAACAACCAGCTTTGCACTGTAAAAATATTTTGCTTCCTCACAGTCCCCCTGTGGTGAAAAGCAAGTATTTATTGTTATTTATGTGTCTATGTGGTGTTTTTAATATAATTTAAGGGAACATATCATAAAAATCTGACTTTTTCCATGTTTAAGTGCTATAATTGGGTCCCCAGTGCTTCTACCAACATACGAAATGTGAAAAATAACAACCCAGTAACTTAGTTTTGGTAAACCATTCCTTGCAAGCAGGTGAAAAATAGGTCATTCAGATTTCGCTGTTTTGTGACGTAGGTAGCAAGTCTTATCAACAACAAACCACCATCATTGCGATCAGTGTTTGCATTATAATCATTACATTTTAAAGGAAACACCCAAAAACGGCACATTGTCAAAGTGGCATTTTTAACATGCTACAGTATAATGAATTATCTGTGGGGTATTTTGAGCTACAGCTTGTCATACGCACTCTGGGGACACCAAAGACTTATTTTACATCTTAAAAAAATCACATAATATGACCACTTTAAAACAAATAATGTGCAAATTCAACACCATTGCTGAAAATTGCAATTTTCCAAAGGCGGTCTCAAAAACCTGGTTTGAAATCACCTTTGTTTTCTACATCACAAACATGCAACCAATCACATTAACCTAGTTGAACGAGTGGATCAGGCGGTCCGAGCCATGGATGTGTATGCCACATGCGTATGACATTACTTTGATTAGACAAACACTGTAATTCTATGAATGTTTACTTGCTAAGTTGTTAGCACTTTTAGAAGACCGAGAGCAAATCATTAGCCACAGAAATACAAAAACATACGGAAGCCGAGAGAGGTCATACATATTAAAATTTTTGCTTGCTTGTTTTCTCCTGATCACGACTTAATTTTCTCGTGATCTCAACATAACAAAAGTTGTTTTCTCGTTATCCTGACATGATTATCCACATGTCGTAATGTAATTTCCTGTATTATGAAGTGGACTGCTGATGCATATGAGTTGGATGTTTGATGTTCGTGAATTTAGGGCCCATCTCTAAAGTAATAATGTTCACGTTTCTATCTTCAATAGTATTTAACAGTTTATTTGAATAAAAAAAAAAAAAAAAAAAAAAGTGTGCATAGACCACAACCACATGAACACTTTACAGTTGGTTTTGTGACTGTTTGTTGACTTTAAGTTATTCCATTTAAATGTATGTTTAAAGTAGAAACGTATAAGGTTACTTTAAAGACGGTCCCTAAATTAACCATTATCAAATTGTCAATTATTGAAAAATCTATTTTATCTTAAGTGAATCCCTGATCCAAGTAAAATCTCATTTGTTCATCCATGCTAATTAAGCTTAATATACTTTAGCTTTCTACAAACAAAACCACACGTTCTATCGAGTACACGTAAGCTTAAATCACATCACAAGAATACAACTTTTGTTATGTCGAGATAACGAGAAAACAAGCAAGCAAAAATAAATATAGTACACGACCTCTCTCTGCTTCAAACTACCAAATTACTAATTCAGCAGCTGAACAACTGAGGTAATGTAATGAATCTACCTGTTAATACAACAAACTGTTGACTCCACCCTTCAAATAGTGGACACAGATTGTGAGAGATGCTGCGGAGCGGGAAATCACAAAGTGCATTGCCAGAAACAGTGGATCTTTAGACGAGCGGTAACAGAACACTTTGACCGGGGTTGGTGGTTTGTGAGAGGGGCACCTCAGCCGATTAGGGCAGAGGGGCAGTGGCTCTAGCCATCGGGCCATCCCCCCTGTGCACGGCCCTGTATATATATTAAGGCTGTCAATAGATTAAAATATTAAATCTAGATTAATCGCATGATTTCATGAGTTAACTCGTGATTAATCGCAAATTAATCACACATTTTTATCTGTTCTGAATTTACCTACAGTAAATGTAGCTCTCTTTCAAGGGTTTTGTTTCTACGAGGATATTTCCCCACTGGGTTTCCCCCTAGAAGTTTTTTTCAACCCCTTGGGAGTCAGCTGACATTAACTTAACTTAGAACTACATTTCATTACATTAGGCTACGTTACACATTGCATTATTACTCCGCTAACTAGTACGATTAAATCGTAGCAGCTGTACTTTGCTACTTTGTTGTCCTATGATTTTATCTTTTTTTTATGTGAAGCTGCTTTGCAACAATTAAACAATTGTGAAAAGTGCAATATGAATGAAACTGAATTGTAAAGTAAAATTATCGACTATAGGCCAGGGGGACTGCTTCGTAAGTCATTTCAACATACTTTTGAAGATATTTTGTAAAAAAAAAAAAAAGGTAATGTAATAACATAAAAAATGTTAAATAGTGAGTTGCAATAACTTATAACCCAAATTGATTGTACTTAAACATTTGTTTACAGTGTAGCTATAAGTTTTTATATAACATTGAAGAACCTTTCTGTGTCACAAAAGGGTTTATGTATTGAAAACAGTGTTGGGTAAGTTACTTAAAAAAGTAATCCACTACAAATTACTAATTACTACTTTAAAAATCTTTGAGGAACCAGCAATGGTTCTTCTATGGCATTTGTATGAAGATTATTTTGTAGCACCTTTAAAGCCAGCTTTTATTTTCTGTTATCTCTTACTTTATCTCACTTGGCAGGGTGATGATGCCTGATGTAGATATTCTGAATAAATACCACACTGTCAGAACAAACAGATCAATATCATTTACAAAGCAAAGAGGTCAAAGATCAGTTTCGAAGTATAATTCGGATTCATGTGCAGTGTGAACAAAGCCATGGTCTATTACCTCTCTGAAGTGTCTAAAAAGAAAAATATCTCTTATCAAAATATTAATATGTGAGGTCCAGTCGTGGAGATTACAGAAGGATTTATATTGAAATATCTCAATCTGTCTGACCTCTTTACGGTCTATAGATAGAAATACAGTGATTTCCAGACTCCAATAGAGCGAGCTGGCACAGCACGCCGTAATGCAAACAAAGATCTATTGTAGATTCATTTAAGAAAAAGACATCTGTGTTATGAACCTATTATACTGTGCAACATTAACCTCATGCTGTTAAATGAAAGATCTTTTACACTCGTAAAGACTTGCAGAAACACTTGCTGGGCATTTAAAATACCACAGGGTATATGTGAAATGTCTCATGGTGGGGGTAGGGAGCATGCAGTTACACCAAAAAAAAAAAAAACAATAACATTAAAAGCTTCGTATTAGAGTGTTTTCCGACATCTATGTCTGCACAACCCCATGACCCTGCGATGGGATCGGACGAGAAATCGCGGCGTGACGGCGTGACCTGCAGGGAGACGTAATGAATGTTTTAGATTCATCAACCTCGTTAACATCTCATATCCAGATTCCTCAAGCATTTATCTTCATGTCTTCATTCACAGCCTCAAAACCACACTGGGACTATTTAATGACTGAGGTAATCTAAAAACTCAATTTAAAGTAAATGCTAGTAGTCTAATTGTTAAGCCTAAAGGGCTCATTACAAGTCTACAGCTATATCTCTAATAAAAAAACAAACAGCTCTTCGAATCAGTTCAGTGGTCTGAAGTTTATCAAAGGCTGCATAAGAAACGCTCGGCGGATGGTAAAAGGTTTGTCAGACCAGTTAATGTCTTGCTTGTAAAGGGTTGTAGCTTGGACGGTTCTGCGGTTTGGAAAAAAGCAAAGCGCCCTCTGGCACGCGTCTCTTCGGCCAGTCTGTTTTGCAATAAATCACCATTTTAGTGGCAGCACGATGCCAAGAGACCGGGTCTTGCCACCAGCTGGCCCTACGACCTACAGTTTCACGTTATGGAAATGAGTTTTCAATTAAAACATTTTAAAAGGTTTTTTTCCTGTGAAATTATACTAATTAAAAGCGTTCCCGAAATGTGGTACATCAAGTGAAGTGTGTAAGCTTTTCTTGTTCTTACGTAGTGATTTATAAGTAAATAAATAATGCGATAATATGAAAAACCCACAACGCACCATTAGTGGCTGATGAAGCGAACCATGCCAGGTTGCTCTCAGAAAAGTCAAGGCCAATACAAATGAAAACACGAAATGAACACACACATGCTTTTCGTTATGTATTGCTTGCTGAACACTTGCTATTTGCTTTAAAATGTGCGTATGTGTGTGTAAAAGTCTACTGGTCTATTTTTGTAAACCCATCCACTTTCCATTAGATAGTTTGCCGGATGATGGAGCACTTGCCTGCTTAGGAATCCATAAAGCCTCTCTAACATGCCAGAGCCTCGGCTGAACACCCTGTCCAAAAGCGCGTGGCATAAAAACGAAAACAAGCAAAACTCTAAATACACACGAGCACCCGTGCCCAATAGCCTAGAAGCAAGGAAATGACTGTGTAGATGAGGTCTACTAAATGGACAGGGTCATTATGGTGAGGAGCACAGCGGTCCTGCCAGGCCAGACGAACCACTAACAAGTTGGTGACATCGCACAGTTGGATCGCAGTGGTTATTAAAACAAAACATTGGAAGAAGTAAACAGGGTAGCGGACACCCACACGCCTGTCAGCAGGTATCGGTAAACCCGGGCCGTAAATTTTTTGGGGAGAATTGGAGCACAGCAATTGGGGCGGCCAAACAAAACCTCTGCCAAAGTCTGTGGAGCTTTGTGGGGGATTAAATAGTAGGGCATTATACAAACCAGAAGCTGAATACTGTTCTGGGATCAGGTCTTCAGGTTATGCAGATGTGTGCTGTAATGCTCTAAAAGGATTGCCAATGCAGCACAGGACATGCAGGACCTCCACACCACCGGCCAGGTTTTTAGGATGGGTCTAAATATGACAGCTGTAACAGGGTTATGTCTCTCAAGCTGTCATGTAGTACTGGTTTTCTAGACAATTATGGGGTGGTTTTCCGGCTTAAGCAAGGACTAGGCCTTAGTTTAATAAGGAAATATAACCAACATGCCTTACTAAAAACATTACTTGTGTGCATTTTGAAGCAAAACAAATGGCACTGTATTTAAAGATAATGTCAGTGCAAGTTATTTTCAGTTTGAACATAATTCCTGTCTGGGAAACCGCCCCTATTTGTTTAGTGTCACTGGGAAGACAAACACTGAAATGCGCCCCATGCATGTTGGTTGTTATCTTTTACCATGTTTAGTTACTATAACCATAACCATCTTCATAACCTGCTGCTTTAACCTTATTTCTTCCATTGGGTAGCACTAAGACCTTTCTGCTCCTGTGGTGAAGAAAGAGCTAGACTAAATTTGATGTAAGAGTTTAGTTTGCTTTGGATAAAAAAGCAAAAAACTGTTTACCAGCTGGGGGTCAGGGTTATAGCTTATGTGTATTCAAGCGGACTAACTAGCAGAAAGTGTAATGCTGATGATGATACGAGCCCTCAACTCAAGGATGCATGAGACAAACTTGTGCATTAAACAGAGCCAGTATCTTCTCCTTAAGCTGTTACCTAAAGATGGCGTATGATGTCACCTGTGCTCATGCAGCTCAACGGGTAGACCATTGCATTATGCACCTCTGTTCTTCGGTCTTGCATAAATGTAATTGGCTGGCTCTGCACTAGGTTGTTTGCATAAGGAAGATCTGATTGGTTGATGCCTGCGCTGGCACTTGAAAAGTTGAGCAACGCCAGTGACGTGACGACGATGAATCCACAATTCAGTTCGCAATGCATGATGTCACATCGATTCAGATAACATCCATACCCAGCCCTATTTATTATTCTGTGTATGTTGCGTATATTTCTAATGATAAAACGATACCGATATGTACTGTCGATGCACCTTTATCAATAACCGTAGAAAGAAAGTGTTCAATAAGGGCTGTGCATGCAACATACTGTAAGCCTTGTCTGTAAAACCAGGCCATAGTGAAAGAAGGATGTGGAGTGGACCCAAGCAAGTGTGAACAGACCTAGTTACTAGAAGTCGCGACCAGCCACACAAAAGTGCAATAATTCCCTAAAATAACATTAACTGCAAACACACACCATCACTACCTACTGCCACGGTGTAGCTACAAAAATTAATGTAAATCACGAACACTTCAAGAGTTCATTATCAAGCTTGTTCCAAAACAAATCCATTAGCCCAACAAAATCAAGCTGTCAGACTTTATGTATATTTCTAGTAAGATTGTAATATGAGCGAGACTGATTTGAAATGCAACAGTTTGACTTTAATGAAAAATATTTGAGTAGTGAGAGAACGCCTGGAATATTAAGGCGTATTCAGTGAGATTAATGCATAATGAACAGAGAACTGACTGATGGTGATTTATGCCTCGTTCCTTTTTTACGGCGGACTGTAATTTTCGCACCGTTAAACCGCGAGGCAACAGACGATGACTGACAACCTGCCACATTAGACTTTCCTGTCAACACCTTAACCCATTTCCACCTTCACAAAAACACCTTTGATTCGATAAGAATTCAGAATTATTTAAACAAACCAATCTGGATCACATAGATGACAAGGGCATTATCCATTTCACAGGTTACTACTGTATAATCGACCTTACTGGTAACTCTGCAGCATAAACCAAGCCTGCATCCCAATACTTATGCTGTGCCCTAAAGTATGTACTGTTTTTGTTATGGGAAAGTATAGATATTTAAGTGCATTGAAAGAGATAGGACATACTAAATCTAATTTCAACTACTATTTAGTACTGATCGTATGTGAATTGGAATGCAGGGCAAGACCCGATCCATCATGCACACCAATTGAAATCAGCTTCTAAAGGTCTAAAGACAGAACAGATAAGAGGGAATGAATGCCTGTCATATGGCTCTTAATGCACTTTAAGTCTTCAGTAATTCAGTCCATTATAATTTAACAATAATTCATATCAAGCATTTTGCCTTGTCTTTTACTGCTGCATTTCTCTTTAAACTGTATGTAAAACATTTACTGTATATATAATAACAAATAAACTTCTCTTTTAGTTTTACAGTCCTCATTTAGATCAAAGGCAGAGCGGAATTTTGTAGAATGACATTTCAGAGCATATGACAGAGATGAAAAACCTTTGATTTCACTTTTTATTATTAAATAAAGGGAACATGCAATACAATGCAATACAATGCAATGCGAATACCATCTGATGGCATTTCAGTATAAAGGCTTTGAATGACACTTTATAATGTTCACCCCAAAATGAAAATTTTATAATAAATCACTTACCCCTGTGTTATTCTAGACCACCAAGTTCTTTGATTGTCTTCAACATATTTTTGATGAAAACCAGGAGGCTTGTCGCTGTCCCATAAACTGCAGTTTGATTTTCACAATCCGTTTCCCAGAAAAGAATGAAAGACACCGCCAAAAAGGTCCATGTGCCATCAGTAGTTCAATAATAATATTATGAAGCGACGAGAACACTTTTGTGTGCCAAGAAAACAAAACTAATGATTTTATACAACAATTTCTTCTCGAGCAGCTGACGTAGTTGCCAGCGTACAGACACAGAATACGCTGGCAAGTAATTTGTGCATTTATACAGGCTGTTTAAGTATTGTTTACAATATTTGCATAATAGCTTAAATATAAAAAAATAAAAAACGTTAGCAGAACCGTAGTCTGCTCGTTAGTGTTGGGCGATTTTGAGATCATTTTAAGATCGTCCTATCGTCAGCCTGTGAGATTGCCGATACATGATAGTATCGGGGGGCGCGGCAGTAGTTTACTCATTTATTTATTTGTTCATTTTTTACTTATTTATGACAAGTTACTTGATTGGTGGACATAAAAGAAGCAAGGGCAACACTGTCATAACCTTTTTTAAACTGATGCCATTAATCCATCCACGTCATTAAGTCAAGGCTCTCTAAAATTTCCTGCGTGCCAGGGAGTAGGAACAACAAACTCGCTGGTTTTAACCCTCTGCGCGCCTAACAACCTCTCTAGTGCAAGGAAATGTCAGAGCCGCACGTATTACAAGCTCAGGTGCTAGAAGGAGTCTATGTTGCGCGCATTCAGATCAGAGCAAGACTCCAAGATGTGCGCATTGAGTCCACGTGCGTGCGAGAAGGAATCTGCACGCATTACAAACTCTCTCGCGCAATTAAGGCCCACAAACCCTCTCATGCAAGGAAAATTACGCAATGCTCATGTTAATGTGAAACTATCATGATAATAATAATAACTATCGCCAGCTATCATCATGAAAGCCCGCTATTAGTGATATGTCTGACAATCGTCGATACACCATACTATCGTCGTGAACGCACACTGAACAACCAAGGAGGAGAAGAAATTGTTGAATAAAATCATTTGTTTTGTTTTCTTTGAGCACAAAAGTGTTGTCGTTGCTTCATAATATTGTTATTAAACTACTGATGGCACATGGACCTTTTTGGCGATGTCTTTCATTCTTTTCTGGGCTTGATTGGGAAAATAAAACTGCAGTGTATGTGACATACACAAGCCTCCCGGTTTTCATCAAAAATATCTAAAAATGTGTTCTAAAGACAATTAAAGGACTTGGTGGTTAAGAACGACATAGGGGTAGTGCTGTGCGATTTAGGGGAAATGCCTAATTGCGATTTATTTATTATTATTATTTCCTCAAAATATTACGATTGATTTTCTTATGTGGCGGATGCAATGTGCATCTGCCTTTCTAGATGGTTAGATCTTAATGATTCTGCTTATTGGTCTGGTGATTTAACTGTATTCTTATCTAGGTTTTTAATATTTTTTTTTTTATAAAAATAAGGAAACAAAAATAAAAAAATTAAGAATATAATTAACTCTGCTTTATTTTATGAAATGTAAAATGTTCTTTAGCTTGGATTAACAGTATTTAAATAAATGGGTATATTATAGCTGCAACTTTAACAAAAAGTTAAAATATTTAAATGAGTTTTGTATGCATGTTTGTTTTTGTTAACAAATAACTGGAATACTCAACTTTATGATTATCAAAATAGTAAATACATTTGGGATTTTAAAATGAGTAGAAAATGTGTTCAATGTCATGTAAGTGAAATTAGCAAATATACATTTTAGTTTTTTTTTAAAGGTGCAGTGTGTACATTTTAGCGGCATCTTGTGGTGAGGTTGCGAATTGCAACCAACAGCTCAGTCCACCGCTCACCCCTCACTTTTGAAACTCACAGAGAAGCTACGGTAGCCGCCCTGGAAAAACATGTTTTGGTCGGCTTAGTAAAACTTAAAGGGGACATTCCATGAAAATCAGACTTTTTCCGTGTTTAAGTGCTATAATTGGGTCCCCAGTGCTTCTACCAACCCAGAAAACATGAAAAATAGCAACCCTGTAACTTTGTTTTGGTAAGGCTCTCTCTGCAAGCATGTGAATATATAGGTCATTCGGATTTCGCTCCCCGCATGACGTAGGTAGGGGATCTGATACCGCCCCTTCATCTGCGCTATCCAACCATAAACGGCCTCGCGATAGACAGAGAGAAAGAATGACTGACAGCACGACGCGTTTGTATTCCCTCAAACACAAACAGGAGCCTACAATCTTATAACTTGTAGTTTTAATAATCTTTCTAAAGATTGAATTAACGCTCTAAAGGATTAACCTTACCGTAGTGCAAGAGAGAGAGCGAGTGAGTGAGAGAGAGAGCGAGTGAGCGAACGAACGAGAGAGAGAGAGAGAGAGCAACGCGACCGTTCACTGGTATGTTGTTTAATATGTTTCTGTGAAGTTTATATGAATGAACACGAGGATTAATGCACTGCACGAGACAAGAGAACAACGCGTATTCACTATCATACACAATAAGCATAAATATGTTGTTTAATGTTTCTCTGAAGTTTCAAATGAATACGAAGAGTTACAAGATAGAGAGTGAGAGACTGACAGAAACGCGAATGTGTTCAATATGTGTACACAATAAACTGTCATTTGATCTGTTTCTCTAAAGTTTAAGCATTAAACGTGTTGTTTTATTACAGATCATTTAAATGTGCTCGTGTGGTTTGGTCAAAAAGAAAACTTCTGAGTGTTTGTGGAAGTGTAATTTATTGTAACATGCTGAAAATCATTGTGCCTGTTTAAAACACTATGATATGTTATTTTTTATTCCACAATGTTCCCCATCTGCTGATAAAAATGTATTTAGTATGCATAAAACAGATGATTGACTTTTTAAACTTGTTAAATTATATAATGCTTAACATTGCTCACTAACTTTCGTGAGAGAATTCCTTGATGCTCTGTCTTCTCTACAGCGCGAGCGCTTGAGACTCCGCCCACCTGAGGAGCTCATTTGGATTTAAAGGGATACACACAAAAACGGTGCATTTTTGCTCAGCCCCATAAAGTGCCTATTTTAACATGCCACAATAAATTACCTATAGGGTATTTTGAGCTAAAACTTCTCATATATACTCTTGGGACATCAAAGATTTATTTAATATCTTAAAAACGTCTTGTGGAATGTCCCCTTTAATAAAAAAGTTGTCCAATAAGGCATCTGTAGAAACATGACGGCACAAAATGGCGACTGCCATGTAAGGGGACCCTCGTGTATGTAGATAAAAATGTCTCATTCTAAGGTAATAAAAACATAACGGTTCATTATAAAAAGGTCTTTATACACCCCTGATAATATAGTTTTGTATATTATTTTGCATTTCTGTCAAGAGATCTTTCTAAAAATTACACACTGCACCTTTAAAGAAGAAGTCAGGCTTATAAGCATTTTTAGGCTGCGCACATCGTCCGTTTTGGGAGACGTGCGCGTAAAGTCTTGGGATGCAGAGACAGGCGCGAGTATTTAACAAGCATTAAGAGATACAAACTGTGCCAAGTTTATACACCTCATCTATTGTGGGGGACACGTGAAACGTCTTGCATTTCAAAACCAGGCGTGAGTATGTTAAAAGCAATGACAAGCACAGGCTGCACAGGTGCTTCAAGTTGAAACCCCTCTTCAGTTTAGGAGAAGCACTGTTTTTGTTGACGTGCCTCTTATGAAGACAGCACGTCATATTCGCGCTCACTCAATTGGTTAGACTGTCACAAAGCCTTGCTGCATATTTCTCATATTGCCTTCTTTCGTGATTTGCAATCGCAACGTTTCACATCGTGATTGCGGTTCGGTTTTGAATAATTGCCCAGCCCTACCTGGGGGTAAGTGATTTATGATCAAATTAAAATTTTGGGGTGAACTAACCCTTTAACTGGTAAAGCATGGGATATGCTGTCACCTTTACTGTGCATTTAAATGGCTGGTGCTATTCCAAGAAATGTAACTGGCCGATATAAAACTGTGCAATGCAGAGCTTGAGAAAGATGAGGGAAAAGGTTGAAAAAAATGGATAATGACAGAAAAGAAAAATGAGACTATAGGAACTAAGAACTAAAGTCAATCAAACAGCCATGAACCAAAAAAAACTATGCAGTGCAGTAATGCGATGCACTATGAACTGTCACCTAAATCTCTTTTTCATTAGTGAAATATTACAAAGACTCATTTTTAGCCACTATATATATCTTAAATGGGGTTTCAATGATTTCTTTATGACCAAGAGCAAGAAAAAGAGAAAATCGCTGTTCTTTTGCGGAGTTATTTTCAACTTGCAGCCGGCACGAATAATTGATTGCGTGCTTTTATTAACTTAGACAATATTCCATTACCTCTAAGGCAGAGCTCCTTGTCTGTTCACTGGGATAAGTTGATTTAAAAGGATCTTTATGAAGTCTCCTGAGAAGGAAGCACTAATTGTACAAATGATAAAACAAGTCTGGCAATATATTGCGGGTGGCGGAGAATTTCAGATTAGCTAAAAGCGTGTTAAAAATATATTATATTTAAGGTTTGGGAATTGACAGTGAAAAGTTAGGATAAGGGACAGACGGGTTAGGACAACCTAGAATCTATGCTGGCATATCATCATTGATTTCCCTGAGTACTCCACTTGCTTGTCGTTGTAGACTCTCAGAAAAAATGTATAACAGGTGTCACTGGGGTTGATACATGTGTACGTATTTGAACTTTTCACCTAATATGGCCATTTTTTCAAGATGTAATATTAGTCTCAGGTTTTTCAGGTCCAAATACCCAATAAATAATTTATCATACAATGTTGAAAAGATTTTTGGGTGTGCAGGAAAAAGTGTTGTTTTGTGTGTGTCTCTTTAAATGCAAATGAGCTCCTGCTTCCATCTCTGTTTACTGTTATCATACACAGTTTTTAATAAGACAATCACCTTCCATCATTGTTTATAATGAACGTGCAGTATTATCTAAAAAGATTTAAATAGAAATTATGACCTAAGGGGTTGTGCACCCAAAGTTTTTAAACACGGCCGAAAACGCGTGGAGGACACCGATTGCCAGCTGTTTTTTCAGCCGAGCGCCAGCTTTCTTCAGCCGAGCGCTTTGGTAGCTGTGATACTTGAGCTGTGACCCGGTTAGTTGTTGTGATACTTGTCCCACCCCTCCTCCACTGTGATTGGATGGGCGTGTGAGAACTGACATTGACGAGCGGAGCTTTTCACCCAAAGTTGATGAAAAAAAAACGCTAGCTGCTGGCTTATTTGAAAAAGAACGAGTTCACCTTGCGTTCATCAGGCAGTAATACAGTACGTTCAGTTAACGTTCGCCCAAAATATGAATGAGTTCATGAACTTTCGTTCAATGAACTCGTTCAGGCACAACACTGTTGGTGTGCACGCCCCCTAACTGTGGTCTTTGGATGGTTGTGGGCGGGGCCTGTGAAAAGTGACTGATCAGTTTGCTCAGAAAACCCCAACAGCTCGTCCCATTAGACTATTGAGGTTTATGGGGATTTAAAAAAAATGCATTGGACCGATTTTTATCATTATAGGGGGGTTGTGTACACACACAGGCAACACATTATTATGTTCAAACAACATATAAAAGTGAATTTCTCAAATTAAGTGATCTTTAAAGGGTACCGCCCCAATGACACCTTTTGTACCATTTTTATAAGAGTGAAGCTAGTAACTTTGTGAAAAAAATCCACTGCTAAATGTGATGTAAAACACATTCACTGGATTTTTACAGTTAATTTATTCTAACACCAAATAGCTGTATCAAATAAATGACTTAAAATGACTGTGTTGATATAATCTCAATTACTCTTTCAAGGAAATATGCATGAAAGCGGTGCCCTGTTGCCATGCAAATGCCTTCCAAAAAATGACAATCTGGTACCCGACAGCGAATCGTGAAACTCTCTATTGTTTGAGCAACATGCTGCATTTGATGTCGTCCTTTGTACGAAGAGCTCTTATACTCTTGCTCCTTAGAAACAACGAAAATGAGAAAACCAATCAGTGAATCGGCTCAACATTTAAGCTCACTGGCCGTTTCATTTAGTTCAAAGGTTCATTTAGTTCAAAGCATTCAATAAGAGAGAGAAATCAAATGAAATGCAGCATTAAAAATGAAAACCCGGCTTTACAGTCTGGCATTCAAGGCTATATGTAAGCCTGACTTAATTCAAAAACCTGTTCCCAACTCTAATGAGCGCTTAACAAATTAAGCCAAATGGATTTCTTCAATTATAAGCCAACACAACAGAATCAAATCAAATTCTGCAAAGAATTAATCTATGGGCTGGCCGGGGTTAGTCGTCACAGGGAAAGTTGTCACAAGGGCTATACATTATTTGTGTGACAGCACACAATAAAACACCCTGGCACAGGGTCACTTTGCTGTTTTATGAATAAATGTATTGTTTTCCTGTTAAATGTTTTTGAAATACATACAATTCTTAAAAGGCATATTCCATTTAATTCATATATTGTGACATCAACAAAGGGTTGAGGTTATAATGGTGGAAATGTTCGCTATTATCTAGCTATGGGCCAATACAGCAATTGACTTTCAAAAATAAATCTAGTCTACCTTAAAAAAATATTCTTGCTGCAACATCAGGATCATGGGTTTTATTCACATTGCATAAAATCGAGAAAAAAAACATCAACCAAACCACAATTGTAAACGGTTTAGATTTACAGCAAAACTCCACTGGGGGCTTGCACTGTAAAATTTACAAACAACAGATTTACCTTTGACAAATATGTGGATCATTCGGTGAACAAAAAAAGGCCAGAGGCAGGTAGGTCAGTCTTCATGGGCAAACGGCCGGTCTCGAATCTCTCTGGGAGACACAGAGCTGGATATTTTTCCCACTAGTGTCGGTGTACTGCTGAGGCATTATGGATAATGCACAAACTCTAGGCTATATCTCTTAATCCTCTAATCTGCAGAGCGCAGGGAATAGCTGGCTACATCTGTAAGACCCTGGAATGCCGGGGCAATGCTCTTAACAGAAAATGTCAAATTCAGTTCCCTGGGCAGATATATGTTTATACAAGTCGCCCACACTCATGCATTGTAATTTGATGTAAGCTGTCCTGTTGATAGGACGGTGCGGTAAAACATGGTTGTAAGTTTTAAAAGTTGTTGATGATGGCATGCAGAGACCAGGAAATGAAGTACTCGACTCTATCAATATTTGAACTGATACATCGAACACTACATCCGAGTTACTATTAGGCTTTGTCAACACGAAGCTGGTGCATTCCCTATCCGAGCGCTTTTGGTTAAAAATATATCTGATTCCTACAGTCTGAGACAATAACATCTTTAGCTTCAATGTGCTAAAACACATTTAGTGGCCGTGGGCAGGGCTTTGTTTGTGTGACATCACATGTAGCGATTTTAAAGGAGGGGCTTATGATAATTAATAATTAATTATATTACAAAAGTACACGGCCAACACACATTTATGTTCAAACACCTTATAAAAGTGAATTCTGCATAATATGTGCCCTTTAAAAGCACAGTTTATAAAAAAACCCTGTTGTGGTCTATTTACTGGTTATATCATAGTATTACAAACGTATGCGACTTTCTTCTGTAGAACCCATGTCAGGTATAGATTACACAATATCAGCCTGATTTTGGCACAATCTGTGTGATGTATAGTGTTGTGGCAAATTATAAACAGCAATGGGTGTTGTAATGCAAGAATCAATGGTCCACTATGGGTTCTGTCACATCTGTGACACTGACCTATAGGAGCATTTTTCAAGAGACAATGTTTTTTTTCACTGCAATGGAGGTAAGGTTTGTGAAGCAGTGTCAGCAACACAATCCTGCTGATAATGTAAACATTTATGATAATGTTTTTGCTCTTCTTGTTTTAGATGTCAGTCCCTAATTCTCAATGACATACAGTAGCACATGCTGTTTAAGACAGCAAGTGATGATTTGTCAGAAAGCAACGTGTAGTCTGATGTGTTTCTTGTCAATTACACAACAAGACTGTCGTAACAGACAAAATATAGTGTAGTTTCCCGCCTTTAGACAGAATGTCATGGACATCCTCAGTCACCATTCACTTATATTGAATGGAAGGTCAGCTTCACAATTACTCAAAACTTCTTCCTGTGTTAACATATTTTCTGTTTGCATTTGGAAGATGTTCTTATCCAAAGTGACTTTACTTCTTTACGTGTACGTGAATGTATGCGCACGATCGAACGCACAGCCTTGCAAAGCATAGTTTATTAGAATCGTACGTATCAGAGATGGGGACTCGAGTTTGAGACTTAAGTCGCACACACAGTGACTTCAGACTCGACTTGAGACTCGTCCTCAAAGACTTCAAACTTGACTCGGACTCGACAATGTTTATTTTTAGGAAACGTCTGATGAGCTTGCTGTCATACCCCTCCCTCCATTACCTACAACCTGCCCACGAGTAACACGTGACATATCTGCTCCGCGCGCGCGGCCGCGAACAAACATGTCGACAGCACCAGCCGCTGCTGTGCCATTCATCTGAAGCTTTGGGTAGTGCTGTGACAGATCCGCAGTTCGGCTCGCATGCGATTCGCAGATTAATATGCAATTTAAATAGGGTAAGTTTATCATTAATGTGTTTCTAAGGCTTGCAATTGTTTAAATGGTTAAACAATTTAACCGCAAAAAGGCGCTCAAGTGAGCAGATTCTGTACGCACATGCGGTTAAGTGTGTCCGGTCCAGCTCCAGTCAGGTCCAGAGTTGCGCTACTTTGTGTCATACTGTAGGCCATTAACATACATTTGCTGATAGAGCAATGAAAAACAACACAAAGTTTTTATGTGAAGTGACTACTGCATCTTCTTCCTGAAGCGCTGTTTGAATTCGCCCTCCACCTGTGTTTGAGCACGCGTTTAAATGCCCTCAGTAGTGCACATACAGAGAGAAGTGTTTCAAAAGTTAAGCCAACATAAAATATTTATTTTCTTTACAGGGCACATACACACAAAATGATCTCACAGTATTCTTTTTCTAATAAAAACATTTTTATTTATGTCTTAAGAAACCTGGGCTTATTTGTTCTTAAAGAGACAGTAACCTCAATTAACCTACTTAAGTCTGTGTCATTTATGTTCATTAAACAACCCAAGACAAACTGAAAATCACTTCTATTGCTCTAAAAATAATAATAATAATATTTAATTTGTACAATAAAGACAGTGTTATTATCCATTTAATTTAATTTCTGTACCTAATGCTAATTTTAGACCTTACTTAATGTGCAACTTTGTCCTTTTTTATAAATGTTTATAATTTCTTTATTTGTTATTAGAGTTTTATTTGTTACAACGGGACTTCAGACTTGACTTGGACTCGAGCCCAGAGACTTTAGACTTGACTTGGACTCGAGCTCAAAGACTTCAGACTTGACTCGGACTCGAGCTCAGAGACTTGTGAGCATCTCTGGTACGTATACACAAACGTTCAACACATGTGCATTGCGACAAAATGCAATGCATCTCCTGGGCTACGTACTACATTCTCCTGTTCACATATGTGATGCCTACGCATACCAAGTAGTTACAAATATGCAGCGGTGCAAAGTACACACATACTTTTCTAGGGCTGCAATAACAATTAATCGCAACTAATCGTTTGCAGAATAGGAAAGTAGGGAGTAAACACGACCCAGTCACATTAACAGTCACATGCCTTACTGCTGTTGCTTTTCTCATCATGCCTTGTTGTGTTATGAGCTTTTTAATTTTAAATTTGAGTTTTATTGTGTAGCCTAGCTCAGACCATTGGATGCAAATTTAGAAATATGACAGCATACACTTTAGGCTTGTTCGACTTCATGCAGCGCCGCAAGAACCGACAACCGGATGACGTCAAAGTTCCGCGAGAGCGATTTTAAAGCAAACTCCTCTGTTTGATTTCGTGAATCATTATCACGGTACTTTAACGTCATCCGGCTGTCGATTCTTGCGGCGCCGTATGAAGTCGCACAAGCCTATTTACTGTTACACAGAGTTACTACAAAACATGTGTGCGTACACGTGATAGAGAGGGAGAGAAGGCGCGCATGTGTATGGGAAACACGCTAACCTGTCATCAAGTCATGATAAACTCCATCAGCAGTATTCTCTGTCAGTAACATCCGTGACTGTTGATGTTTAAACGCAAAAAAAAAAGTATAAGGAGCAACGGACTTTGAAAACACGTCACCTTTTCAGTTATGTGAGAGGCGCGCGCTGCAGGCAATTGACTCGCGTGAGAGAGATGAGGGTGCATGCGTTTGTGTGTGTGTGAAGGGGTTCTTTTAAGGCTATAACTTACTCTCTTGCAATTGAACGTGAATACGTTTACTACTTAAAAACATCAAAGCTAAACATCATATCTAGTCAAACCGCATAACGACATCGCTACAAATACAGTATGGGATTAAAATCAGCGAACATCAATAGGCTTAGGCGGCTACGTTACCTTGTTTCACCAACGCTTGGTGAAACAGCAGTGAATGTTGTCGGTTCAGATGCTGAATGTAATTTAATGATAAGAATGTAATGATCCCAAACTTTAGACATTCTCTGCCGTTTATGGACATCTCCGCCACCGCGCCAACTAAATTCAAATTGTATCACGCGCTATGGTGTGCTTCCTGAACATTGAACAACGGTCCGTGTGAATCAGATCTCGGCGAGTGTAGTGCGCGTCATAGGAATTTAACGAGGCTTCGAGGCAGAATTTTTGCCTCGAGGATATTTTTTAATCGAGTTAATCGAGTAACTCGATGAATCGTTTCAGCCCTAAATTGGATAATTGTAAACGCACAGACAGAAAAGACATGCCATCGTAGAAATAAGAGAAATAACATATTACTTAAGTGCTCTAGTTTGTTTAATAAAATAACAAATTGTTATCTGGCGCTATAAAGAAAATCCAATCAAATTTACTTGACCTTCAAGGGGGGCGGGTCGAGCTGTTAGGAGGGCGGGGCGCCCCCCTTATATAATGGTAGAGGAAACACTGTACACTTACACACCATTTAAAAAAAGTGAATCGATCAATAGGTGCTCTTTAAAATTATACATGCATGTGTGTGTATTTATATATACCAAATTATTGTATAGAGTACACCCATGTGATTTAAACAAAAACTTTGATTCTGCAAACAATTAGTTGAGATTAGTTGTTATGCAGCCCACAAAATTCAAGGAATACATCAGTATGCGTTATCTGTATTTTCCCGAACCCATGACCTTTGCGCTAAAACACATCGCTCTATAAGAGGAAGAAAATCCTGATCCTCTATTATTACTGTACATTTTATACAATATGAGGATAAAGAAATCAAAATATTTTTATTATTAGTTGACTGTACACAAAAGAGTGAGACAATCACAGAGTCACAAGAACAAAGGTCCATTTAGATCCTAGACACGGGGTTGTTTTAAAGGTGGAGAGGATAAGAGCGAGTTACTCTCTCACTTCCCATAAAGAAACAGCACCTTCCCTGGAGAGGCTCAAACATGATGGATGTGTCAAAGGTGGTGATAAATGAGCAAGTCTGTCAGACACTGTAAAGCCATTACTAAACCTTTTACTGAGGCAGCTGACCAATAGAGCTCTATGGGAAAAAAATCAAGCCTACAGCTGTGTGTATCTCCACTGATCCTCACTGTTAATGCCATAAAGAAGTGGATCTATAAAGTGCACTTTACCCAGACCAAACACATAACTCAGCCAACACTGCATTTGATTTTATATCCGTTTGGGACTAGAAACCATGACGCACGACAACAGGAACATTATGACCATATCTAAAACATGTAAAACTGTATCTTACTATTTATTAGCATCATGCATCACATTATGTTTGATCTCTGAACTGTCCAAAGGAAAAGAACACAAAAGAAAGATTTTGAAAACACTTGGTTACAGGTTGATTTAAGTCTCTTTAAAACTCTAAAACACAGCAGTTAAGCACATACATAAAATAATAAAATAAAAGCATTGGTGTTGTTTAAAAAAGGCCTGTGAGATGCGTTTTATGTCCCATCTGCAGCATCAGTGTTTTAGTATGCGACCACAGACCGATGCGGATGAGATAACACAAGACCACAGACAGCTGATCGTGTACAGGAATTTAAAATGACACTCATGAAGAAATGACATATACTGAAGACATTTACCTGTTAAGATGGATGAGGTCTTTTATTATATACACATCTTCTCTGTCTCTCTCTCTTTGCTGTGAAGTTTTAGTCCTCGCGCATTTCGGAGTGTTTGTTCCCGCGCGGTTTCTCCGTTTCAAATCACTCGCTGTGGATCAAACCCGCCTGCACAACTAAACCAGACGAACCTTTCCACTGTTAATGTCCGCGACGTCTCGAAGTGTTTTTGTGATAGTAGAGAAGCACATGTGAAGTGTTGTCATCTGTGAACCTTTACACATCCACGGGGGGGTTGAGGAGATTGTATGCCTGAATCACACGCGCTCAGTTTCACCGGAGCTCAGTGATGATAAGAACGCAAGAAAAAGTTAATCTCTAAAAACGAGGTTTTATCTCATTTTAGGTATTTTTAGCAATTACATGTTTAAAGTAAAGAATTAATAAAAGCAAGGTTTTGTGACTTGCATAATAATAACTTCAATCAATTATATTGACAATACTGTATCAATTAATTTAATATAATTGAATTTATATATTTAAATAGTATTCATATATTATAACATTTATATAATTTAATATAGTTATTTAAATTCATAAAAAATTCTTTGTTTTCAAAGTTTTAAATGTCATATTAGGACCTCAAAAATCCTAAAAGCAAAAAGATAAGTGTACATGTAGCTCAACTGGTAGAGCACAGCAGCATCAGCAGCCCAAATTGTTGTTGGTTTGATTGCAGGGAACACAAGTTTCCTTTGAAAGTGTCACTTTGGATAGAAGGATCTGCAAAACTGTAAATGCAATACATTTGTTTGCCTTAAAGATATATTTAAAGGTGCCGTAGAATGTAAACTATTCATAGATGAATAATAAGAGTTCTGTACATGGTAAAGACATATTGTGAGCCTCAAACACGTTTGTTTTCTCCTTCTTATGTAAACCTCGAGCATTAGGGTGGCCATTCGTGCCAGTTCCACCGGACACGTCGCGAACAGGATTTTGGGTTCGTTCTCCAAAAGTCGCGTTGCTCTCATATGTCATCGAGGTTCTCACATTTCAGTTAAAATACATTAGAAAAGTACGATTTATTTATTTTAAGACATAGAATCATTGTAGTTTCATTCTTACCTTAATGGTTGTGTCACGGTTAGTCTTCTTCTTCGGTAGTTTTTACTCGCAGTTTGCAAACAGTGTGCATTACCGGCATCTTCTGGACAGAGGTGTGAACTCCTCGGGATATCAATTGTATTACTCTACTTCGGAGGTGAGATAAAAAAAAAAGTCACGGTTAGTCCGTGTCATGTTTTGTGTCTGTTCTAATTATTATCACCTGGACATTCATTGATTAATTACCTGATTCATCCCCACCTGTTTGTCATCACTTATGCTGCATTTACACCAACTGCGGTAGAGGCGTGAAGCGCGAGTGATTTCAATGTTAAGTCAATGTGAAGACGCGTTGACGCGCGTCAGGAGGTCTCGCGGCGCGTAAGAGGTGTTCGCACGAAAGGCGCGAATTGAGCGTTGTGTGCGGTACGCGCGGTAATCGTGAATGGTGCTTTTTGTGCATCTTGCGCTTCACGCGAATTTGCGGCTGACGCCCGAGTTGAAAAATTTGAACTTTGGCGGAATTTTGCACCGCGTTAACCAATCAGGAGCCTGCTTGCTGCTGTGGTGGCAGCCCCGCCCGGAGTCACTCATTCAACCAACGCTTGATATTGTCCATAAGCAGTCACCCGGAGCTATACGACACAAGTTCTTATTTCTATAGAGGAGACAGGAATAAAAAGGACCTCGCTTGAAAGAGTGTTAATAAGGACATTGGGCAACCTGGTAATTGTAATACACATTTCACTTTTGAGTCACGTGACGTTTATCGACCAGCATCGTTTATTTTCACCTATAGTAAGGTTACCATATACAAACTGGTAACTCTCTCGATAAATGCACAATCACCATCAGTCATTTTGCAAACAGACAACCGCATAGCACCTACCCCTCCCACAAGAAGCGGAGTTTGCCTCTGACGCGCGTCAAATGCTTGCTTTTTCCGCGCGTCTACTCCGCTCTACACGTGCGAATGCATTCAAATTGTTCAAGCGGCAAACCACGCGCGGGAGACGCGATTTTGACACCTGAAACGCGGTTGGTGTAAACTCAGCATTAGTCTGTGTATTTATACCACTGTTTCTGCAACACTCGCTGCCAGATCATTGTTGTTACTTCCCCCTCTGTACCTGTTCCTTGTTTAACGTTCCTGTGTTACTAACATCCCTGTTATTTATACTCCTCGTGTTGTTTCATGTTTTATTATTAAATGTTACCGTGTCTTGTGAACTCCACAATGGTGTCCTTACTCCTTTAACCCATCGTGACAGAATGATCCGGCCATTCAAGGATGCAGCTAGTCGAGGAGAGCTTCCCCTGAATTTTTTTGAGGGGAAGTAGTGGACAATAGGATCTGCATTCTTCCCGATGCCCCTTGGAGCTGACCGTGAGGGAACGCTCGGAACTCCAGGTTGGCTCAAGCGAGTGGTCGCCACGCCCGCTTCATTCCCCGGAGTAGTTGCTGCGACACACGAGCCTGTTCCTACGAGGGTCGAATCCGTGCCGTTGGTTCCCCTGCTGGTCGAGTCGCCTGGTCTGGTTCCTGGGAAGTCCACCGCCGTGCTCCATTCAGGGGTTGGAACGGACGCCACGCCCGATTATTTCCCCGGGGTGGTCGCCACTGTGTGTGAGCCTGTTTCCTCGAGATGGTGGGAGTCTTTGTTTTGTTTATGTTTGTTTGTGTCTGGAAGCCACTCCTTGGGGGGGATACTGTCAAGGTTAGTCCGTGTCATGTTTTGTGTCTGTTCTAATTATTATCATCTGTTACCAGTAATGACAGGTTGTTTTTCTGAAATTAAACCCGAAATATTAAACGTTGATGACATATGTGGTCGACCAACGCGACTTCCGGAGAATGCACCCGAAAACCTGTTCAGGACATGTCCGGCGGATTTGGCATGAATGGCCACCCTATCGTGCATGCAAAAGACTGCTTTAAAACAGGTAAATCTCAACATAACACAGACTGTGACATCACAGTCGAGATGTACGCCCCAACATTAAATTACACATTAAATAAATTACAATGTTGTTACAATGCTCAAAACAAAACTGTGACTGCTGAGTAGCGCTATATGCTAGTTCAACTACCGTTGAAAGTTACAGTTTTGCAAGTCCATACTGAAAACACTAACTCACCACTCAGAAACTTCCATTAGTTATCTCCAAACAATTATTTATTACTTAAATTCCATATCTTCATCTGATACAGACTCAAACATAAGGGGACCTATCAAACACCCGGTGCAAAGCACGATGCAAGTTTTTTTGCTAATTTAAGCCTGACGCAGTTGTCATTTTTAGGTTCACCGCCATGTTGTTTAAATAAAAAATACATTTGGACCCATTTTTGCACCCATGGGCGTTTTGGTCTGAAAACAAAGTGTGTTAAGGTGCATTGTTGGCATGTTGTTCTTTTAAGGCAACTAAAATAGACTATGCCATTGACCAACTAAAACCTGATCTAAAGTCAATGGCGCAATACTGTTTTTGTTATTTAAAAAGCACGTTAGTAATATGCGCCTAAACGGGATGACAAAGCGTGTTTGCTTATAACACACATAGTTGCAAATATTACATTTATTTTTAAATGCTACCCCACGGATTTATTACAGTGCATTGAAAATGCGCTGTACTGTTCTTACTGGGCTTTTTATTATTATTATTATGTTGGCTTGACAAAGCCAACATACTGATATTGTATTTAAACTTATTATGTTGGCTTGAAAAAGCCAACATATTGTTATTGCTTTTAAACTTATTATGTTGGCTTGAAAAAGCCAACATATTGTTATTGCTTTTAAACTTATTATGTTGGCTTTGAAAAAGCCAATATATTGTTATTGCTATTAAACTTATATCTTATTATTCTACCCCAAAATTTCTGACACTAACTCGTCCTAGGGCTTTCAAGCTACATGCACCAAATTTTCCACAGACCTTCAGACTGGTCTGACTTAGTGTGCTATATCTTTTCTAACTGATGGGACCTTCCGAATTCCTAAACGGGGGTCTCGAACACCCCAAAATTTCCATTGACTTAACATTGAGACAAACTTTGACGGGTCATAGCTGTGAGTGAGAAACTTGTAGAAACTTGTGGCTTACCACATTTAAGGTGGCTGACAGGCTCTGTAAGAACATACATCACAATGGGGTGTAAGCTATACCCCTGGGGTGTAAGAGGCCCCCAAAATTTCCCATTGACTTATAATGGGGCAGGAAACATGCCCATATAAGGGAATAAAAGCGTCCCAGATGGAATATCTTTACTTTAGAGTGTCGTAGAGACATGGGGGTGGGCTCATTTTACTCAGTCATCCAATCAGTCTCTTAGGATCGCCCCAAAGCTATTTAGCCACGCCCCTAGCAACAATTTTGGGTACCCTAGCAACATCTCCCATAGACTACCATTATAAAAAGCCCAGATGGATATCTTTACACCAGAGTGTCATAGAGACATAGGGGTGGGCTCATTTTACTCAGGCATCCAATCAGTCTCTTAGGATTCCTACTGAGGTATTAAACCACGCCCCTAGCAACCAATTTGAGCACCCTAGCAACATAATAAACAAAGCCTTATATCTCTGGATCTGAACATCTTAGAGACATGGGGGTTGGGTCTTTGGGTCATGTTAGCTTCATGCTAGCTCCATGCTAAGTCATACTAGCTTCATGCTAGTTTCATGCTAGCTTTATGCTAATTTCATAATAAATCTTGCTAACTTCATGCTAAATCATGCTAACTTCATGTTAAATCTTGTTAGCTGCACGCTAAATAGTGCTAGCTTAATGCTAATCATGCTAGCATCATGCTAATCATGCTAGCTTCACGTTAAATCATGCTAGCTTCATGCTAATCATGCTATTCTCATGCTAACTTCATGTTAATCATGCAAGCCTCGTGCTAGCTTCATGCTAGCTTCATGCTAATCTTGCTAGTTTCATGCTAGCTTCATGCTAATCATGCTAGCATCATGCTAGCTTCATGCTAATCATGCTAGAATCATGCTAGTTTCATGCTAATCATGCTAGCATCATGCTAGCTTCATGCTAATCATGCTAGCATCATGCTAGCTTCATGCTAATCATGCTAGCTTCATGTTAATCATGCTAGCTTCATGCTAGCTTCATGCTAGCTACATGCTAATCATGCTAACATCATGCTAGCTTCATGCTAATCATGCTAGCTTCATGCTAATCATGCTAGCATCATGCTAGCTTCATGCTAGCTTCATGCTAATCATGCTAGCTTCATGCTAATCATGCTAGCATCATGCTAGCTTCATGCTAATCATGCTAGCATCATGCTAGCTTCATGCTAGCTACATGCTAATCATGCTAGCATCATGCTAGCTTCATGCTAATCATGCTAGCATCATGCTAGCTTCATGCTAATCATGCTAGCATCATGCTAGCTTCATGCTAACATCATGCTAGCTTCATGCTAATCATGCTAGCTTCATGCTAGCTACATGCTAATCATGCTAGCATCATGCTAGCTACATGCTAATCATGCTAGCTTCATGCTAATCATGCTAGCATCATGCTAGCTTCATGCTAATCATGCTAACATCATGCTAGCTTCATGCTAGCTACATACTAATCATGCTAGCATCATGCTAGCTTCATGCTAATCATGCTAGCATCATGCCAATCATGCTAGCATCATGCTAGCTTCATGCTAATCATGCTAGCTTCATGCTAGCATCATGGTAGCTTCATGCTAATCATGCTAGCATCATGGTAGCTTCATGCTAATCATGCTAGCATCATGCTAACTTCATGCTAATCATGCTAGCATCATGCTAGCTTCATGCTAATCATGCTAGCATCATGCTAGCTTCATGCTAATCATGTTAGCTTCATGCTAGCTTCATGCTAATCATGTTAGCTTCATACTTAAACATACTAACTGCCAGATAGCCTACTAAACTAAACTTCTGTCAATCCGTTTTAAACGTTCAGGCTACGCTTTTTCAAGCCAACATAAAGTTTGTCTTCAAACTTTAATATCTAGTTATTATTATTCTTCTTAGCACCCCAAAATTTCTGACACTAACTCGTCCTAGAGCTTTCAAGCTACATGCACCAAATTTTCCACGGACCTTAAGACTGGTCTGACTTAGTGTGCTATATCTTTTCTAACTGATGGGACCTTCCAAATTCCTAAACGGGGCGCTCAAAGACCCCAAAACTCCCATTTACTTAACATGGAGACAAACTTTGACGGGTCATAGCTGCGAGTGAGAAACTTGTAGAAACTTGTGGCTTACCACATTTAAGGAGGCGGACAGGCTCTGTAAGAACATACATCAAAATGGGGTGTAAGCTGTACCCCTGGGGTGTAAGAGGCCCCCAAAATTTCCCATTGACTTATAATGGGGCAGGAAACATGCCCATATAAAGGAATAAAAGCGTCCCAGATGGAATATCTTAACTTTAGAGTGTCGTAGAGACATGGGGGTTGGACCGTTTTACTTGTGGCTTGAAGGTTGATCATTATGGGATGCCATTTTTCTCCCTAGCAACCAAACTTAGTACCCTAGCAACGGAATAAACAAAGCCTTATTTCTCCGCTTCAGAACATCTTAGAGACACGGGGGTTGGACCGTTTTACTTGTGGCTTGAAGGTTGATCATTATGGGATGCCATTTTTCTCCCTAGCAACCAAACTTAGTACCCTAGCAACGGAATAAACAAAGCCTTATTTCTCCGCTTCAGAACATCTTAGAGACATGGGGGTTGGACCGTTTTACTTGTGGCTTGAAGGTTGATCATTATGGGATGCCATTTTTCTCCCTAGCAACCAAACTTAGTACCCTAGCAACGGAATAAACAAAGCCTTATTTCTCCGCTTCAGAACATCTTAGAGACACGGGGGTTGGACCGTTTTACTTGTGGCTTGAAGGTTGATTATTATGGGATGCCAATTTCCTCCCTAGCAACCAAACTTAGTACCCTAGCAACGGAATAAACAAAGCCTTATATCTCAGCATCAGAACATTGTAGAGACACGGGGGTTGGACCGTTTTACTTGTGGCTTGAAGGTTGATCATTATGGGATGCCAATTTTCTCCCTAGCAACCAAACTTAGTACCCTAGCAACGGAATAAACAAAGCCTTATATCTCCGCTTCAGAACATCATAGAGACATGGGGGTTGGACCGTTTTACTTGTGGCTTGAAGGTTGATCATTATGGGATGCCAATTTTCTCCCTAGCAACCAAACTTAGTACCCTAGCAACGGAATAAACAAAGCCTTATATCTCCGCTTCAGAACATCATAGAGACACGGGGGTTGGACCGTTTTACTTGTGGCTAGAAGGTTGATCATTATGGGATGCCAATTTTCTCCCTAGCAACCAAACTAAGTACCCTAGCAACGGAATAAACAAAGCCTTATATCTCCGCTTCAGAACATCATAGAGACAAGGGGGTTGGACCGTTTTACTTGTGGCTTGAAGGTTGATTATTATGGGATGCCAATTTCCTCCCTAGCAACCAAACTTAGTACCCTAGCAACGGAATAAACAAAGCCTTATATCTCAGCATCAGAACATTGTAGAGACACGGGGGTTGGACCGTTTTACTTGTGGCTTGAAGGTTGATCATTATGGGATGCCAATTTTCTCCCTAGCAACCAAACTTAGTACCCTAGCAACGGAATAAACAAAGCCTTATATCTCCGCTTCAGAACATCATAGAGACACGGGGGTTGGACCGTTTTACTTGTGGCTTGAAGGTTGATCATTATGGGATGCCAATTTTCTCCCTAGCAACCAAACTAAGTACCCTAGCAACGGAATAAACAAAGCCTTATATCTCCGCTTCAGAACATCATAGAGACAAGGGGGTTGGACCGTTTTACTTGTGGCTTGAAGGTTGATTATTATGGGATGCCAATTTCCTCCCTAGCAACCAAACTTAGTACCCTAGCAACGGAATAAACAAAGCCTTATATCTCAGCATCAGAACATTGTAGAGACACGGGGGTTGGACCGTTTTACTTGTGGCTTGAAGGTTGATCATTATGGGATGCCAATTTTCTCCCTAGCAACCAAACTTAGTACCCTAGCAACGGAATAAACAAAGCCTTATATCTCCGCTTCAGAACATCATAGAGACACGGGGGTTGGACCGTTTTACTTGTGGCTTGAAGGTTGATTATTATGGGATGCCAATTTTCTCCCTAGCAACCAAACTTAGTACCCTAGCAACGGAATAAACAAAGCCTTATATCTCCGCTTCAGAACATCATAGAGACACGGGGGTTGGACCGTTTTACTTGTGGCTTGAAGGTTGATCATTATGGGATGCCATTTTTCTCCCTAGCAACCAAACTTAGTACCCTAGCAACGGAATAAACAAAGCCTTATATCTCCGCTTCAGAACATCATAGAGACACGGGGGTTGGACCGTTTTACTTGTGGCTTGAAGGTTGATCATTATGGGATGCCATTTTTCTCCCTAGCAACCAAACTTAGTACCCTAGCAACGGAATAAACAAAGCCTTATTTCTCCGCTTCAGAACATCTTAGAGACACGGGGGTTGGACCGCTTTACTTGTGGCTTGAAGGTTGATCATTATGGGATGCCAATTTTCTCCCTAGCAACCAAACTTAGTACCCTAGCAACGGAATAAACAAAGCCTTTTATCTCCGCTTCAGAACATCTTAGAGACACGGGGGTTTGACCGTTTTACTTGTGGCTTGAAGGTTGATCATTATGGGATGCCAATTTTCTCCCTAGCAACCAAACTTAGTACCCTAGCAACGGAATAAACAAAGCCTTATATCTCCGCTTCAGAACATCATAGAGACACGGGGGTTGGACCGTTTTACTTGTGGCTTGAAGGTTGATTATTATGGGATGCCAATTTTCTCCCTAGCAACCAAACTTAGTACCCTAGAAACGGAATAAACAAAGCCTTATATCTCCGCTTCAGAACATCATAGAGACATGGGGGTTGGACCGTTTTACTTGTGGCTTGAAGGTTGATCATTATGGGATGCCAATTTTCTCCCTAGCAACCAAACTTAGTACCCTAGCAACGGAATAAACAAAGCCTTATATCTCCGCTTCAGAACATCATAGAGACACGGGGGTTGGACCGTTTTACTTGTGGCTTGAAGGTTGATCATTATGGGATGCCAATTTTCTCCCTAGCAACCAAACTAAGTACCCTAGCAACGGAATAAACAAAGCCTTATATCTCCGCTTCAGAACATCATAGAGACAAGGGGGTTGGACCGTTTTACTTGTGGCTTGAAGGTTGATTATTATGGGATGCCAATTTCCTCCCTAGCAACCAAACTTAGTACCCTAGCAACGGAATAAACAAAGCCTTATATCTCAGCATCAGAACATCTTAGAGACACAGGGGTTTGACCGTTTTACTTGTGGCTTGAAGGTTGATCATTATGGGATGCCAATTTTCTCCCTAGAAACCAAACTTAGTACCCTAGCAACGGAATAAACAAAGCCTTATATCTCCGCTTCAGAACATCATAGAGACACGGGGGTTGGACCGTTTTACTTGTGGCTTGAAGGTTGATCATTATGGGATGCCAATTTTCTCCCTAGCAACCAAACTTAGTACCCTAGCAACGGAATAAACAAAGCCTTATATCTCCGCTTCAGAACATCATAGAGACATGGGGGTTGGACCGTTTTACTTGTGGCTTGAAGGTTGATCATTATGGGATGCCAATTTTCTCCCTAGCAACCAAACTTAGTACCCTAGCAACGGAATAAACAAAGCCTTATATCTCCGCTTCAGAACATCATAGAGACACGGGGGTTGGATCGTTTTACTTGTGGCTTGAAGGTTGATCATTATGGGATGCCAATTTTCTCCCTAGCAACCAAACTTAGTACCCTAGCAACGGAATAAATGTTAGCTTAATTCTAGCTTCATGCTAATCATGTTAGCTTCATGTTAGCTTCATGCTAATCATGTTAGCTTCATGCTAGCTTCATACTGATCATGCTAACATCATGCTAGCTTCATGCTAATCATGCTAACTTCATGCTAATCATGCTAACAGCCAGATAGCCTACTAAAATAAACTTCTGTCAAACCATTTTAAATGTTCAGGCTACGCTTTTTCAAGCCAACATAAAGTTTGTCCTCAAACTTTAATATCTAGTTATTATTATTCTTCTTAGCACCCCAAAATTTCTGACACTAACTCGTCCTAGAGCTTTCAAGCTACATGCACCAAATTTTCCAAGGACCTTCAGACTGGTCTGACTTAGTGTGCTATATCTTTTCTAACTGATGGGACCTTCCGAATTCCTAAACGGGGCGCTCAAACACCCCAAATTTCCCATTTACTTAACATGGAGACAAACTTTGACGGGCCATAGCTGCGAGTGAGAAACTTGTAGAAACTTGTGGCTTACCACATTTAAGGAGGCTGACAGGCTCTGTAAGAACATACATCACATTAAGGTGTAAGCTGTACCCCTGGGGTGTAAGAGGCCCCCAAAATTTCCCATTGACTTATAATGGGGCAGGAAACATGCCCATATAAGGGAGTAAAAGCGTCCCAGATGGAATATCTTTACTTTAGAGTGTCGTATAGACATGGGGGTGGGCTCATTTTACTCAGTCATCCAATCAGTCTCTTAGGATCGCCCCAGAGCTATTAAGCCACGCCCCTAGCAACAATTTTGGGTACCCTAGCAACATCTCCCATAGACTACCATTATAAAAAGCCCAGATGGATATCTTTACACCAGAGTGTCATAGAGACATAGGGGTGGGCTCATTTTACTCAGGCATCCAATCAGTCTCTTAGGATTCCTACTGAGGTATTAAACCACGCCCCTAGCAACCAATTTGAGCACCCTAGCAACATAATAAACAAAGCCTTATATCTCTGGATCTGAACATCATAGAGACATGGGGGTTGGGTCTTTGGGTCATGTTAGCTTCATGCTAGCTCCATGCTAAGTCATACTAGCTTCATGCTAGTTTCATGCTAGCTTTATGCTAATTTCATAATAAATCTTGCTAACTTCATGCTAAATCATGCTAACTTCATGTTAAATCTTGTTAGCTGCACGCTAAATAGTGCTAGCTTAATGCTAATCATGCTAGCATCATGCTAATCATGCTAGCTTCACGTTAAATCATGCTAGCTTCATGCTAATCATGCTATTCTCATGCTAGCTTCATGCTAGCTTCATGCTAATCTTGCTAGTTTCATGCTAGCTTCATGCTAATCATGCTAGCATCATGCTAGCTTCATGCTAATCATGCTAGCATCATGCTAGCTTCATGCTAATCATGCTAGAATCATGCTAGTTTCATGCTAATCATGCTAGCTTTATGCTAGCTTCATGCTAATCGTGCTAGCATCTTGCTAGCTTCATGCTAATCGTGCTAGCTTCATGCTAGCTACATGCTAATCATGCTAGCATCATGCTAGCTTCATGCTAATCATGCTAGCTTCATGCTAATCATGCTAGCATCATGCTAGCTTCATGCTAATCATGCTAGCATCATGCTAGCTTCATGCTAGATTCATGCTAGCTACATGCTAATCATGCTAGCATCATGCTAGCTTCATGCTAATCATGCTAGCTTCATGCTAATCATGCTAGCATCATACTAGCTTCATGCTAATCATGCTAGCATCATGCTAGCTTCATGCTAGCTTCATGCTAATCATGCTAACATCTTGCTAGCTACATGCTAATCATGCTAGCATCATGCTAGCTTCATGCTAATCATGCTAGCTTCATGCTAATCATGCTAGCATCATGCTAGCTTCATGCTAATCATGCTAGCATCATGCTAGCTTCATGCTAGCTTCATGCTAATCATGCTAACATCATGCTAGCTTCATGCTAATCATGCTAACATCATGCTAGCTTCATGCTAATCATGCTAGCATCATGCTAGCTTCATGCTAGCTTCATGCTAATCATGCTAGCATCATGCTAACTTCATGCTAATCATGCTAGCATCATGCTAGCTTCATGCTAATCATGTTAGCATCATGCTAGCTTCATGCTAATCATGCTAGCATCATGCTAGCTTCATGCTAATCATGCTAGCATCATGCTAGCTTCATGCTAATCATGCTAGCATCATGCTAGCTTCATGCTAGCTTCATGCTAGCTACATGCTAATCATGCTAGCATCATGCTAGCTTCATGCTAATCATGCTAGCTTCATGCTAATCATGCTAGCATCATGCTAGCTTCATGCTAATCATGCTAACATCATGCTAGCTTCATGCTAATCATGCTAGCATCATGCTAGCTTCATGCTAATCATGCTAGCATCATGCTAGCTTCATGCTAATCATGCTAGCATCATGCTAGCTTCATGCTAGCTACATGCTAATCATGCTAACATCATGCTAGCTTCATGCTAGCTACATGCTAATCATGCTAACATCATGCTAGCTACATGCTAATCATGCTAGCTTCATGTTAACTTCATGCTAATCATGCTAGCATCATGCTAGCTTCATGCTAATCATGCTAGCATCATGCTAGCTTCATGCTAATCATGGTAACATCATGCTAGCTTCATGCTAATCATGCTAGCTTCATGCTAGCATCATGGTAGCTTCATGCTAATCATGCTAGCATCATGCTAGCTTCATGCTAATCATGCTAGCATCATGCTAGCTTCATGCTAATCATGGTAGCTTCATGCTAGCTTCATGCTAATCATGTTAGCTTTATACTTAAACATACTAACTGCCAGATAGCCTACTAAACTAAACTTCTGTCAATCCGTTTTAAACGTTCAGGCTACGCTTTTTCAAGCCAACATAAAGTTTGTCTTCAAACTTTAATATCTAGTTATTATGTTGGCTTGAAAAAGCCAACATACTGTTATTGCTTTTAAACTTATTATTATGTTGGCTTGACAAAGCCAACATACTGTTCTTCGATCTAAGCTTATTATTATTATTATTCTTCTGTTCACACTTTTTTCTAACAGTAACTCCTCCTAGAGCTTTCAAGCTACACCCACAAAACTTTACAAAACTTTTAAGACTGGTACGTAGATTTATGCTATATCTTTTCTAACTGATGGGACCTTCCGAATTCCTAAACGGGGCGCTCAAACACCCCACATTTTCCATTGACTTAACATTACGACAAACTTTGACGGGTCATAGCTGCAAGCGAGAAATTTGTAGAAACTTGTGGGTTACCACATTTGAAGAGGCTGTCAGACTGTGTAAGAACATACATCACGTTGGGGGGTAAGTTTCACCCCTGGGGCGTAAGGACCACCCAATTTTCCCCATTGACTTATAATGGGGCAGGGAACATGCCCATATAAGGGAATAAAAGCGTCCCAGATGGAATATCTTCACTTTAGAGTGTCGTAGAGACATGGGGGTGGGCTCATTTTACTCAGGCATCCAATCAGTCTCTCAGGATCGCCCCATAGCTATTAAGCCACGCCCCTAGCAACCATTTTTGGGCACCCTAGCAACATATCCCATAGACTGCCATTATAAAATGCCCAGATGGATATCTTTGCAGCACAGTGTCACAGAGACATGGGGGTGGGCTCATTTTACTCAGGCATCCAATCAGTCTCGGAGGATTCTTATTGAGGTATTAAGCCACGCCCCTAGCAACCAAATATGAGCACCCTAGCAACATAATGAACAAAGCCTTATATCTCTGGATCCGAACATCATAGAGACATGGGGGTTGGGTCTTTTGGTCATGTTCGCCTTATGCTAGCTCCATGCTAAGTCATACTAGCTTCATGCTAGTTTTGTGCTAGCTTTATGCTAATTTCATAATAAATCTTGCTAACTTCATGCTAATCATGTTAGCATCATGCTAGCTTCATGCTAATTCATGTTAGCTTCATGCTAGCTTCATGCTAATTCATGTTAGCATCGTGCTAGCTTCATGCTAATTCATGTTAGCATCGTGCTAGCTTCATGCTAATTCATGTTAGCATCGTGCTAGCTTCATGCTAATTCATGTTAGCATCGTGCTAGCTTCATGCTAATTCATGTTAGCATCGTGCTAGCTTCATGCTAATTCATGTTAGTATCGTGCTAGCTTCATGCTAATTCATGTTAGCATCGTGTTAACTTCATGCTATTTCATGTTAGCATCGTGCTAGCTTCATGCTAATTCATGTTAGCATCGTGCCAGCTTCATGCTAATTCATGTTAGCATCGTGCTAGCTTCATGCTAATTCATGTTAGCATCGTGCTAGCTTCATGCTAATTCATGTTAACGTCGTGCTAGCTTCATGCTAATTCATGTTAGCGTCGTGCTAGCTTCATGCTAATTCATGTTAGCTTCATGCTAGCCTCCTGCTAATCATGCTAGCATCATGTTAGCTTCATGCTAATTCATGTTAGCATTATGCTAGCTTCATGCTAATTCATGTTAGCATTATGCTAGCTTCATGCTAATTCATATTAGCATCATGCTAGCTTCATGCTAATTCATGTTAGCATCATCCTAGCTTCATGCTTATTCATGTTAGCATCATGCTAGCTTCATGCTAATTCATGTTAACATCATGCTAGCTTCATGCTAATTCATGTTAGCACAATGCTAATTCATGTTAGCATCATGCTAGCTTCATGCTAATTCATGTTAGCATCATGCTAGCTTCATGCTAATTCATGTTAGCATCATGCTAGCTTCATGCTAATTCATGTTAGCATCATGCTAGCTTCATGCTAATTCATGTTAGCATCATGCTAGCTTCATGCTAATTCATGTTAGCATCATGCTAGCTTCATGCTAATTCATGTTAGCATCATGCTAGCTTCATGCTAATTCATGTTAGCATCATACTAGCTTCATGATAATTCATGTTAGCATCATGCTAGCTTCATGCTAATTCATGTTAGCACAATGCTAATTCATGTTAGCATCATGCTAGCTTAATGCTAATTCATGTTAGCATCATGCTAGCTTCATGCTAATTTATGTTAGCATCATGCTAGCTTCATGCTAATTCATGTTAGCATCATGTTAGCTTCATGCTAATTCATGTTAGCATCATGTTAGCTTCATGCTAATTCATGTTAGCATCATGCTAGCTTCATGCTAATTCATGTTAGCATCATGCTAACTTACTGCTAAACATGCTAACATGGTAACTTTTGGTATCATGTTTACGGAAAGTTATAATACTAAACTAAACTTGTTTTAAATTTCTCTCAATCTGTTTTAAACGTTCAGGCTAGGCTTTGTCAAGCCAACATAAAGTTTGTCTTCAAACTTTTCTATCTAGTTATTATTCTTTCTTCTCCTCCCAAAATTTCTGACACTAACTCGTCCTAGAGCTTTCAAGCTACATGCACCAAATTTTCCACAGACCTTCAGACTGGTCTGACTTAGTGTGCTATATCTTTTCTAACTGATGGGACCTTCCGAATTCCTAAACGGGGGGCTCGAACACCCCAAAATTTCCATTGACTTAACATTGAGACAAACTTTGACGGGTCATAGCTGTGAGTGAGAAACTTGTAGAAACTTGTGGCTTACCACATTTAAGGTGGCTGACAGGCTCTGTAAGAACATACATCACAATGGGGTGTAAGCTATACCCCTGGGGTGTAAGAGGCCCCCAAAATTTCCCATTGACTTATAATGGGGCAGGAAACATGCCCATATAAGGGAATAAAAGCGTCCCAGATGGAATATCTTTACTTTAGAGTGTCGTAGAGACATGGGGGTGGGCTCATTTTACTCAGTCATCCAATCAGTCTCTTAGGATCGCCCCAAAGCTATTTAGCCACGCCCCTAGCAACAATTTTGGGTACCCTAGCAACATCTCCCATAGACTACCATTATAAAAAGCCCAGATGGATATCTTTGCACCAGAGTGTCATAGAGACATAGGGGTGGGCTCATTTTACTCAGGCATCCAATCAGTCTTAATAGGATTCTTATTGAGGTGTTAAGCCACGCCCCTAGCAACCAAATATGAGCACCCTAGCAACATAATAAACAAAGCCTTATATCTTTGGATCTGAACATCATAGAGACATGGGGGTTGGGTCTTCGGGTCATGTTAGCTTCATGCTAGCTCCATGCTAAGTCATACTAGCTTCATGCTAGTTTCATGCTAGCTTTATGCTAATTTCATAATATAGCTTGCTAACTTCATGCTAAATCATGCTAGCTTCATGTTAAATCTTGTTAGCTTCACGCTAAATAGTGCTAGCTTCATGCTAATCATGCTAGCATCATGCTAATCATGCTAGCTTCACGTTAAATCATGCTAGCTTTATGCTAATCATGCTAACCTCATGTTTTCTTCATGCTAATCATGCTAGCCTCATGCTAGTTTCATGCTAATCATACTAGCATCATGCTAGCTTCATGCTAATCATGCTAACATCATGGTAGCTTCATGCTAATCATGCAAGAATCATGCTAGCTTCATGCTAATCATGCTAGCATCATGCTAGCTTCATGCTAATCATGCTAGCATCATGCTAGCATCATGCTAGCTTCATGCTAATCATGCTAGCATCATGCTAGCTTAATGCTAATCATGCTAGCATCATGCTAGCTTCATGCTAATCATGCTAGCATCATGCTAGCTTCATGCTAATCATGCTAGCATTATGCTAGCTTCATGCTAATCATGCTAGCTTCATGCTAGCTTCATGCTAATCATGCTAGCTTCATGCTAGCTTCATGCTAATCATGCTAGCTTCATGCTAGCTTCATGCTAATCATGGTAGCTTCATGCTAGCTTCATGCTAATCAATGCTAGCATCATGCTAGCTTCATGCTAATTTCATGCTAATCAATGCTAACATCATGCTAGCTTCATGCTAATCATGCTAACATCATGCTAGCTTTATGCTAATCATGCTAGCATCATGCTAGCTTCATGCTAATCATGCTAACATCATGGTAGCTTCATGCTAATCATGCTAACTTCATGCTAGCTTCATGTTAATCATGCTAGCATCATGCTAGCTTCATGCTAATCATGCTAACATCATGCTAGCTTCATGCTAATCATGCTAGCTTCATGCTAGCTTCATGCTAATCATGCTAGCTTCATGCTAATCAATGCTAGCATCATGCTAGCTTCATGCTAATCAATGCTAGCATCATGCTAGCTTCATGCTAATCAATGCTAACATCATGCTAGCTTCATGCTAATCATGCTAGGATCATGCTAGCTTCATGCTAATCATGCTAGCATCATGCTAGCTTCATGCTACGCTTTTTCAAGCCAACATAAAGTTTGTCTTCAAACTTTAATATCTAGTTATTATTCTTCTTCTTCTTCTGAGACTAAAATTTCTGCGGCTAACTCGTCCGACAGCTTTCAAGCTACATCCACGAAATTTTCCACGGACATTCTGACTGGTCTAAAGAAGTGTGCTATATCTTTTTGACGGGATCCGACTTACAGAATTCCTAAAACGGGACATTAAACTTCGGAAAAGTCCCATTTACTTAACATTGTGACAAACTTTGACGGGTCATAGCTGCAAGCGAGAAATTTGTAGAAACTTGTGGGTTACCACTTTTCAAGAGGCTGGCAGGCACTGTGAGAACATACCTCACATTGGGGTGTAAGCTGTACCCCTTGGGTGTAAGAGGCCCCCAAAATTCCCCATTGACTTATAAAGGGGCAGGAAACATGCCCATATAAGGGAATAAAAGCGTCCCAGATGGATATCTTTGCAGCACAGTGTCACAGAGACATGGGGGTGGGCTCATTTTACTGAGGCATCCAATCAGTCTCGGAGGATTCTTATTGAGGTATTAAGCCACGCCCCTAGCAACCAAATATGAGCACCCTAGCAACATAATAAACAAAGCCTTATATCTCTGGATCCGAACATCATAGAGACATGGGGGTTGGGTCTTTTGGTCATGTTAGCCTTATGCTAGCTCCATGCTAAGTCATACTAGCTTCATGCTAGTTTCGTGCTAGCTTTATGCTAATTTCATAATAAATCTTGCTAACTTCATGCTCATCATGCTAGCTTCATACTAATTCATGTTAGCATCATGCTAGCTTCATGTTAATTCATGTTAGCATCATGCTAGCTTCATGCTAATTCATGTTAGCTTCATGCTAGCTTCATGCTAATTCATGTTAGCTTCGTGCTAGCTTCATGCTAATTCATATTAGCTTCGTGCTAGCTTCATGCTAATTCATGTTAGCATCGTGCTAGCTTCATGCTAATTCATGTTAGCATCGTGCTAGCTTCATGCTAATTCATGTTAGCATCGTGCTAGCTTCATGCTAATTCATGTTAGCATCGTGCTAGCTTCATGCTAATTCATGTTAGCATCGTGCTAGCTTCCTGCTAATCATGCTAGCATCGTGCTAGCTTCATGCTAATCATGCTAGCATCGTGCTAGCTTCATGCAAATTCATGTTAGCATCGTGCTAGCTTCATGCTAATTCATGTTAGCATCGTGCTAGCTTCATGCTAATTCATGTTAGCATCGTGCTAGCTTCATGCTAATTCATGTTAGCTTCGTGCTAGCTTCATGCTAATTCATGTTAGCTTCGTGCTAGCTTCATGCTAATTCATATTAGCTTCGTGCTAGCTTCATGCTAATTCATGTTAGCATCGTGCTAGCTTCATGCTAATTCATGTTAGCATCGTGCTAGCTTCATGCTAATTCATGTTAGCATCGTGCTAGCTTCATGCTAATTCATGTTAGCATCGTGCTAGCTTCATGCTAATTCATGTTAGCATCGTGCTAGCTTCATGCTAATTCATGTTAGCATCGTGCTAGCTTCCTGCTAATCATGTTAGCATCGTGCTAGCTTCATGCTAATCATGCTAGCATCGTGCTAGCTTCATGCAAATTCATGTTAGCATCGTGCTAGCTTCATGCAAATTCATGTTAGCATCGTGCTAGCTTCATGCTAATTCATGTTAGCATCGTGCTAGCTTCATGCTAATTCATGTTAGCATCGTGCTAGCTTCATGCTAATTCATGTTAGCATCGTGCTAGCTTCATGTTAATTCATGTTAGCATCGTGCTAGCTTCATGCTAATCATGCTAGCATCGTGCTAGCTTCAATGCTAATTCATGTTAGCATCGTGCTAGCTTCATGCTAATTCATGTTAGCATCGTGCTAGCTTCATGCTAATTCATGTTAGCATCGTGCTAGCTTCATGCTAATTCATGTTAGCATCGTGCTAGCTTCATGCTAATTCATGTTAGCATCGTGCTAGCTTCATGCTAATTCATGTAAACGTCGTGCTAGCTTCATGCTAATTCATGTTAGCACAATGCTAATTCATGTTAGCATCATGCTAGCTTCATGCTAATTCATGTTAGCATCATGCTAGCTTCATGCTTATTCATGTTAGCATCATGCTAGCTTCATGCTAATTCATGTTAACATCATGCTAGCTTCATGCTAATTCATGTTAGCATCATGCTAGCTTCATGCTAATTCATGTTAGCATCATGCTAGCTTCATGCTAATTCATGTTAACATCATGCTAGCTTCATGCTAATTCATGTTAGCATCATGCTAGCTTCATGCTAATTCATGTTAGCATCATGCTAGCTTCATGCTAATTTATGTTAGCATCATGTTAGCTTAATGCTAATTCATGTTAGCATCATGCTAGCTTCATGCTAATTCATGTTAGCATCATGTTAGCTTCATGCTAATTCATGTTAGCATCATGCTAACTTAGTGCTAAACATGCTAACATGGTAACTTTTGGTATCATGTTTACGGAAAGTTATAATCCTAAACTAAACTTGTTTTAAATTTCTCTCAATCTGTTTCAAACGTTCAGGCTAGGCTTTGTCAAGCCAACATAAAGTTTGTCTTCAAACTTTTCTATCTAGTTATTATTATTATTCTTCCAACCAAATTTCCGCAATTAATACGGCTCGAACCGCTTAACTTAGAAACTTCATTCAAACTCTCAAACGTGCGGACTATTCGGGAATAGTGTGCTATGACTTTTATAAGCGATCGGGGGTACGGTCTTTGCCCCAGGGGCGAAAAAGCAGCCGAAAAATCCCATTGACTTAACATGGAGACAAACTTTGACGAGTCGTAGCTCAGACCTAGAATTTCACAGAAACTTGTGACTTGCCACATTTGAAGAGGCTGGCAGGCTCTGTAAGAACATACCTCACAATGGGGTGTAAGTTGTACCCCTGGGGTGTAAGAGGTCCCCAAATTTCCCCATAGACTTATAATGGGGCAGGAATCATGCCCATATAAGGAACTAAAAACGTCCCGGATGGGATATCTTTGCAGCGCAGTGTCATAGAAACATGGGGGTGGGCTCATTTTACTCAGGCATCCAATCAGTCCCTTAGGATCCTTATTGAGCTATCAAGCCACGCCCCTAGCAACCATTTTGGGCACCCTAGCAACATCTCCCATAGACTGCAATTATAAAATGCCCAGATGGATATCTTTGCAGCACAGTGTCACAGAGACATGGGGGTGGGCTCATTTTACTCAGGCATCCAATCAGTCTCTCACCATCCTTATTGAGGTATTAAGCCACGCCCCTAGCAACCAAATATGAGCAGCCTAGCAACATAATAAACAAAGCCTTATATCTCTGGATCCGGACATCATAGAGACATGGGGGTTGGGTCTTTGGGTCATATTAGCTTCATGCTAGCTTCATGCTAAGTCATGCTAGCTTCGTGCTAGTTTCATGCTAGCTTTATGCTAATTTCATAATAAATCTTGCTAACTTAATGCTAAATCATGCTAGCTTCATGTTAAATCTTGTTAGCTTCATGCTTAATCATGCTAGCTTCATGCTAATCATGCTAGCATCATCTTAATCATGCTAGCATCATGCTAATAATGCTAGGATCATGCTAATTTCATGCTAAATTCATGCTAACTTTATGGTAATCATGCTAGCATCATGCTAGCTTCATGCAAATTATGCTAGCTTCATGCTAATCATGCTAGCATCGTGCTAGCTTCATGCTAATCATGCTAGCATCGTGCTAGCTTCATGCTAATCATGCTAGCATCGTGCTAGCTTCATGCTAATCATGCTAGCATCGTGCTAGCTTCATGCTAATCATGCTAGCATCGTGCTAGCTTCATGCTAATCATGCTAGCATCGTGCTAGCTTCATGCTAATCATGCTAGCATCGTGCTAGCTTCATGCTAATCATGCTAGCATCGTGCTAGCTTCATGCTAATCATGCTAACATCGTGCTAGCTTCATGCTAATCATGCTAGCATCGTGCTAGCTTCATGCTAATCATGCTAGCATCGTGCTAGCTTCATGCTAATCATGCTAGCATCGTGCTAGCTTCATGCTAATCATATTAGCATCGTGCTAGCTTCATGCTAATCATGCTAGCATCGTGCTAGCTTCATGCTAATCATGCTAGCATCGTGCTAGCTTCATGCTAATCATGCTAGCATCGTGCTAGCTTCATGCTAATCATGCTAGCATCGTGCTAGCTTCATGCTAATCATGCTAGCATCGTGCTAGCTTCATGCTAATCATGCTAGCTTCATGCTAATCATGCTAGCATCGTGCTAGCTTCATGCTAGCTTCATGCTAATCATGCTAGCATCGTGCTAGCTTCATGCTTATCATGCTAGCATCGTGTTAGCTTCATGCTAATCATGCTAGCTTTATGCTAATCATGCTAGCATCATGCTAATCATGCTAGCTTCATGCTAGCTTCATGCTAATCATGCTAGCATCATGCTAACGTCATGCTGAATCATGCTAATCATGCTAGCATCATATTTCATCATGATAACTTTTTTAAATCATGCTAGCTTCACACTAAAACATGTCAACAGCCAGGTAAACTACTAGACTAAATTTCTTTTACATTTCTGTCAATCAACTTTTTGCATTTTCATGCACTGGTAATTCCTTGGGAATTGCATATCTAGTTGTATATGATGACTTTGTACCTGTGGATATGGTGAGATAAGGACCTTTTAAGTAATGCTTTTAAAAACACGGCGCTGTCCGAGTGCTGAAACGGCTCTCCACACATGGCTGTCCCAGACGAAAGATTGTCAGTCGCTATGTCTCAATTTGTTCCCTAGCTCCCGAGGGCACTGGTAAGGACCCTAGCTCACTTGACTGTTCACTTATTTTTTCTGTCACGTGGCTGCTTCAGCGCGTTGTGATCACTCACAACTGTTACTCATCAACAACCGGCAAAACCAATATCTCTCTGACTTAGGGCTGTCACAATGATTAAATAATCGTCTCTTTGTGATTATTTGACCCTTATCGCGATGATTTCAGATCACCGCAATGATAGCTCATCTCTCTAAAAAACACAAGGGGGAGCTGCAGCGCCTGTGTAAATGAGACATTATCAGATTACTTTAAAATATGTGTTATGTGTATTTAAATTTACTGCCAGGTAAACCTTGCAAAATATTTAATTTAAATAATCACAACAATGTGTGAAAATTATTTCATAAACAAACAAAAAATGTATGAGAATTAAATGTCAAAGTAATAAAACAGACAATTAATCGTCATAATTATCAAAGCACTAAAACAGACAATTAATGGTCATAATCGTCACAATTTATTAGACAATTAACCAAACAAATTTCATAATTGTGACAGCCTTACTCTGACTTTATTTTAAACAGTACATTGTGAAAATCGCTGTCATTATTCTCTTACATATCCGTGCATGAAATCGGAGGAATATAATGACATTTTAAATATACATATTTTTACAATTTAAAATAAATATTATTCTTTTAAATATTGAGTATTTTATGGTCCCTTGTCGTCTGGCGATGTGTGTTTATGTTTAAAACTAAAACAAACTTTAGTTTTAGTCTTTATAAAAGTTCTGTCACATTTATATAAAGTTTATTAAGTTGGATCACGTGATTTTCGGTAGTCAAACTTTAGAAAAGGTCACGTGATTTCCGGTAAGGAAACATAATGGCTGTTTCTCAATTCCAAGAACGCAAAGAACCGACTTGTGTTCTCGTGGAGACTGGTCTTGCCAGGCAACCTCGGAAGAACGAACTCAGAAGGTCGCGAGAACACAGAACGCACCTTTGAGAATTGAGATGTGTGCGATCTTCCTGCTGGTCACGTGACCTCTCCAGATTTCAGCACGCAAGTCTGCACTCGATGCATCCTCGATATCAAGAACTCATTTGGGTATTTTCATGCGTCCTCTGTACTTGTGTTCTTGAGAATTGGAATTGAACTTCGACTGTTAATGATGACATAGAGCGAGGACACAAGGATGCAAGATCGCTGAAGAACGCATATTGAGAAACAGCCAGGGACCATCGATGCTCACTGGTTTTTGGGTTGCATTCTGGGAATTTTTAGGGAACGACATTCCAGTGCCCTGGAAGGATTTTGCGATTGAGACAGCCCTTAAAATGTCCGTCTCCCTGATCAGTGCCCTGACTATGAAACAAGGGAGCTGGTTGATACACACCCATTATGAAACAATCGGCGCAATTTCTGTGATCGTGGCTCTTCATTGGTGGTCCTATGTTGTACAGTTAGAGAGGTTCAAAGATGGCCATTTCCTGTCGACCAACGCGACTTCCGGAGAATGCACCCGAAAACCTGTTCAGGACATGTCCGGCGGATTTGGCATGAATGGCCACCCTATCGTGCATGCAAAAGACTGCTTTAAAACAGGTAAATCTCAACATAACACAGACTGTGACATCACAGTCGAGATGTACGCCCCAACATTAAATTACACATTAAATAAATTACAATGTTGTTACAATGCTCAAAACAAAACTGTGACTGCTGAGTAGCGCTATATGCTAGTTCAACTACCGTTGAAAGTTACAGTTTTGCAAGTCCATACTGAAAACACTAACTCACCACTCAGAAACTTCCATTAGTTATCTCCAAACAATTATTTATTACTTAAATTCCATATCTTCATCTGATACAGACTCAAACATAAGGGGACCTATCAAACACCCGGTGCAAAGCACGATGCAAGTTTTTTTGCTAATTTAAGCCTGACGCAGTTGTCATTTTTAGGTTCACCGCCATGTTGTTTAAATAAAAAATACATTTGGACCCATTTTTGCACCCATGGGCGTTTTGGTCTGAAAACAAAGTGTGTTAAGGTGCATTGTTGGCATGTTGTTCTTTTAAGGCAACTAAAATAGACTATGCCATTGACCAACTAAAACCTGATCTAAAGTCAATGGCGCAATACTGTTTTTGTTATTTAAAAAGCACGTTAGTAATATGCGCCTAAACGGGATGACAAAGCGTGTTTGCTTATAACACACATAGTTGCAAATATTACATTTATTTTTAAATGCTACCCCACGGATTTATTACAGTGCATTGAAAATGCGCTGTACTGTTCTTACTGGGCTTTTTATTATTATTATTAGTGGTGCTTGCATTTATGCAAGGCATCACTATTACTATTCCTCATACTTATTCTTATTATTCTTATTCTGGACACTTTTTTCGGCGCGTAACTCGTCCCGCACGGTTTGTCATAGACCCATGAAAGATGGCTCAAAATGACCGGTTTATTGAGGAGAGGTGTGCTATGACTTTTATAAGGGATCGGGTGCAGGATTTTCGAAAGGGGGACGAAAAACCACCCGAAAAATCCCATTGACTTAACATTGCGCCCAACTTTGACGGGTCATAGCTCAGCTCGAGGATTTGGTAGAAACTTGTGGGTTACAACATTTGAAGAGGGTGGTAGACTCTGTAAGAACATACATCACAATGGGGTGAAAGTTGTACCCCTGGGGTGTAGGAGGCGCCCAAAAGTGCCCCATTGACTTATAATTGGTCAGGGAACATGCCCATATAAGGGAATAAGAATTTTCCTGATGGGATATCTTCGAATTACAGTGTCGTAGAATCAAGGGGGTGGGCTTATTTTACTCAGGCATCCAATCAGTCTCTCAGGAGAGTCCCAGAGCTATTAAGCCACGCCCCTAGCAACCATTTTGGGCACCCTAGCAACATCTCCCATAGACTGCCATTATAAAATGCCCAGATGGATATCTTTGCAGCACAGTGTCATAGAGACATGGGGGTGGGCTCATTTTACTCAGGCATCCAATCAGTCTCTCGGGATCCTTAAAGACTTACTAAGCCACGCCCCTAGCAACCACTTTTGAGCACCCTAGCAACATAAAATTCAAACAGTTATATCTCGGCATCAGAACATCGTAGAGACAAGGGGGTTGGACCGTTTTACTTGTGACTAGGGGTGTAACAATTGGGCACATCATTGGCCACTCCCAAGCCACGCCCCTAGCAACCAAATACAGTACCCTAGCAACAGAGTAAACAAAGCCTTATATCTCCGCATCAGAACATCGTAGAGACACGGGGGTTGGACCGTTTGACTCGTGACTCAGAGTGTAATCATTATGGGATGCCAATTTTTTCCCTAGCAACCAAATACAGTACCCTAGCAACAGAGTAAAAAAGCCTTATATCTCCGCATCAGAACATCGTAGAGACACGGGGGTTGGACCGTTTGACTAGTGACTCAGAGTGTAATCATTATGGGATGCCAATTTTTTCCCTAGCAACCAAATACAGTACCCTAGCAACAGAGTAAACAAAGCCTTATATCTCCGCATCAGAACATCGTAGAGACACGGGGGTTTGACCGTTTGACTCGTGACTCGGAGTGTAATCACTAGTGGATGCCAATTTTCTCCCTAGCAACCAAATACAGTACCCTAGCAACCGAATAAACAAAGCCTTATATCTTCGCATCAGAATATCGTAGAGACATGTGGGTTGAATTGTTTTACTTTTGGCTTGGAGTATAATCATATATTGTCCCCCGAAATTTGCCACGGCAAGCACCACTTCACATTTTCTTCAGGAAATGTACCTATCTAGTTATTAGTGGTGCTTGCATTTATGCAAGGCATCACTATTACTATTCCTCATACTTATTCTTATTATTCTTATTCTGGACACTTTTTTCGGCGCGTAACTCGTCCCGCACGGTTTGTCATAGACCCATGAAAGATGGCTCAAAATGACCGGTTTATTGAGGAGAGGTGTGCTATGACTTTTATAAGGGATCGGGTGCAGGATTTTCGAAAGGGGGACGAAAAACCACCCGAAAAATCCCATTGACTTAACATTGCGCCCAACTTTGACGGGTCATAGCTCAGCTCGAGGATTTGGTAGAAACTTGTGGGTTACAACATTTGAAGAGGGTGGTAGACTCTGTAAGAACATACATCACAATGGGGTGAAAGTTGTACCCCTGGGGTGTAGGAGGCGCCCAAAAGTGCCCCATTGACTTATAATTGGTCAGGGAACATGCCCATATAAGGGAATAAGAATTTTCCTGATGGGATATCTTCGAATTACAGTGTCGTAGAATCAAGGGGGTGGGCTTATTTTACTCAGGCATCCAATCAGTCTCTCAGGAGAGTCCCAGAGCTATTAAGCCACGCCCCTAGCAACCATTTTGGGCACCCTAGCAACATCTCCCATAGACTGCCATTATAAAATGCCCAGATGGATATCTTTGCAGCACAGTGTCATAGAGACATGGGGGTGGGCTCATTTTACTCAGGCATCCAATCAGTCTCTCGGGATCCTTAAAGACTTACTAAGCCACGCCCCTAGCAACCACTTTTGAGCACCCTAGCAACATAAAATTCAAACAGTTATATCTCGGCATCAGAACATCGTAGAGACAAGGGGGTTGGACCGTTTTACTTGTGACTAGGGGTGTAACAATTGGGCACATCATTGGCCACTCCCAAGCCACGCCCCTAGCAACCAAATACAGTACCCTAGCAACAGAGTAAACAAAGCCTTATATCTCCGCATCAGAACATCGTAGAGACACGGGGGTTGGACCGTTTGACTCGTGACTCAGAGTGTAATCATTATGGGATGCCAATTTTTTCCCTAGCAACCAAATACAGTACCCTAGCAACAGAGTAAAAAAGCCTTATATCTCCGCATCAGAACATCGTAGAGACACGGGGGTTGGACCGTTTGACTAGTGACTCAGAGTGTAATCATTATGGGATGCCAATTTTTTCCCTAGCAACCAAATACAGTACCCTAGCAACAGAGTAAACAAAGCCTTATATCTCCGCATCAGAACATCGTAGAGACACGGGGGTTTGACCGTTTGACTCGTGACTCGGAGTGTAATCACTAGTGGATGCCAATTTTCTCCCTAGCAACCAAATACAGTACCCTAGCAACCGAATAAACAAAGCCTTATATCTTCGCATCAGAATATCGTAGAGACATGTGGGTTGAATTGTTTTACTTTTGGCTTGGAGTATAATCATATATTGTCCCCCGAAATTTGCCACGGCAAGCACCACTTCACATTTTCTTCAGGAAATGTACCTATCTAGTTATTATTATTATTCTTCCAACCAAATTTCCGCAATTAATACGGCTCGAACCGCTTAACTTAGAAACTTCATTCAAACTCTCAAACGTGCGGACTATTCGGGAATAGTGTGCTATGACTTTTATAAGCGATCGGGGGTACGGTCTTTGCCCCAGGGGCGAAAAAGCAGCCGAAAAATCCCATTGACTTAACATGGAGACAAACTTTGACGAGTCGTAGCTCAGACCTAGAATTTCACAGAAACTTGTGACTTGCCACATTTGAAGAGGCTGGCAGGCTCTGTAAGAACATACCTCACAATGGGGTGTAAGTTGTACCCCTGGGGTGTAAGAGGTCCCCAAATTTCCCCATAGACTTATAATGGGGCAGGAATCATGCCCATATAAGGAACTAAAAACGTCCCGGATGGGATATCTTTGCAGCGCAGTGTCATAGAAACATGGGGGTGGGCTCATTTTACTCAGGCATCCAATCAGTCCCTTAGGATCCTTATTGAGCTATCAAGCCACGCCCCTAGCAACCATTTTGGGCACCCTAGCAACATCTCCCATAGACTGCAATTATAAAATGCCCAGATGGATATCTTTGCAGCACAGTGTCACAGAGACATGGGGGTGGGCTCATTTTACTCAGGCATCCAATCAGTCTCTCACCATCCTTATTGAGGTATTAAGCCACGCCCCTAGCAACCAAATATGAGCAGCCTAGCAACATAATAAACAAAGCCTTATATCTCTGGATCCGGACATCATAGAGACATGGGGGTTGGGTCTTTGGGTCATATTAGCTTCATGCTAGCTTCATGCTAAGTCATGCTAGCTTCGTGCTAGTTTCATGCTAGCTTTATGCTAATTTCATAATAAATCTTGCTAACTTAATGCTAAATCATGCTAGCTTCATGTTAAATCTTGTTAGCTTCATGCTTAATCATGCTAGCTTCATGCTAATCATGCTAGCATCATCTTAATCATGCTAGCATCATGCTAATAATGCTAGGATCATGCTAATTTCATGCTAAATTCATGCTAACTTTATGGTAATCATGCTAGCATCATGCTAGCTTCATGCAAATTATGCTAGCTTCATGCTAATCATGCTAGCATCGTGCTAGCTTCATGCTAATCATGCTAGCATCGTGCTAGCTTCATGCTAATCATGCTAGCATCGTGCTAGCTTCATGCTAATCATGCTAGCATCGTGCTAGCTTCATGCTAATCATGCTAGCATCGTGCTAGCTTCATGCTAATCATGCTAGCATCGTGCTAGCTTCATGCTAATCATGCTAGCTTCATGCTAATCATGCTAGCATCGTGCTAGCTTCATGCTAGCTTCATGCTAATCATGCTAGCATCGTGCTAGCTTCATGCTTATCATGCTAGCATCGTGTTAGCTTCATGCTAATCATGCTAGCATCGTGCTAGCTTCATGCTAATCATATTAGCATCGTGCTAGCTTCATGCTAATCATGCTAGCATCGTGCTAGCTTCATGCTAATCATGCTAGCATCGTGCTAGCTTCATGCTAATCATGCTAGCATCGTGCTAGCTTCATGCTAATCATGCTAGCATCGTGCTAGCTTCATGCTAATCATGCTAGCATCGTGCTAGCTTCATGCTAATCATGCTAGCATCGTGCTAGCTTCATGCTAATCATGCTAGCTTCATGCTAATCATGCTAGCATCGTGCTAGCTTCATGCTAGCTTCATGCTAATCATGCTAGCATCGTGCTAGCTTCATGCTTATCATGCTAGCATCGTGTTAGCTTCATGCTAATCATGCTAGCTTTATGCTAATCATGCTAGCATCATGCTAATCATGCTAGCTTCATGCTAGCTTCATGCTAATCATGCTAGCATCTAGGGCTGAACGATATGGACAAAATTTCATATCTCGAGTTTCATGCCAGATATCTCGATGCCGATACGATGCGATATGGCTACGGGTTCGGTGAAAACCAAGCATTTCTCAGAAAAATAAAAACATCATAATACAAAAAAATTTGGAAAGTGTTGTTTTATTTTTAAGAACTCACTGCCAGTCATCAACAGTAACATAAGTTACCAAAAAAAATTAATTACAAATCAAACATTTTACTGCAGCTCTGCTTTAACAATAAATAACAAATGCAGCAGCTGGTGGAACATTGAAAGTGCATTGAAGTGCAACATTTATATTCTTCAAAAGATCACATAACTGTATGCAGAAAATTGCATTTGCTACTAACAGAGAGGTAGTTACAGGCAGCACAACTTCTACAGATTCTTTGCCAGGAACACTAGCTTGTTAACCATGTCTGGCTTCAGACAGGACCTCTGACAACTCACAATGTTGCCTGATGCACTAAAAATTCTCTCTGAGGGAGAGCTGGTGGCCTGCATGCACAAGTATTTTCTTGCCATGTTGCTGAGCCGGGGAAAGTTGACTTTGTGAGTTAATCTCCACCACAGAAGGGGGTCCTCGTCGTTGTCAATTGTGGGGGCCTGGATGTAGGCATTCAGCTCAGCTTCTATGGCAGCAGTGGGATCGATTGGTACTGTTGCACTTGCGGTGGATCTTTTAAAGAAACTTCCCAACGACTTCTTAGCCTTTTTGGTGGGTGGGGTTGAAACTTCTTCCACTCTGGTCTCTCTGCACTCAACAGAATGCTAGAAAATAGTAAAAACAAAAGAACAAACAAAAAAAAGAATTTAATTATTTTTATATATGAATGATCATTACTGTATGAACAACACAATTCAGCTAAATTGAAACTTAAATATTTACTAAAATGTAAGATAATGCATTTAAATGGAAGGAACTCTTCTCATTTACTTCATTCTAACCATTATTTTTACCTTGTGTTCCATCATCTTCATCTCCGACACCAGTCTGGCTTTGATGATGGGGACGTCGTTGACACTGATGTATTGTGTCTTGTATCTTGGATCTAAAAAGGATGCCACATCCAAGAGCTCTTGTGTAACTCTCTCTTCATACTTGCTGTTCAAGTACTCCAAAATTTTCTTTTTTAAGGACTTGGTCATGTCTGTATCACCCTCCACTGGTGCCAAGATGGTTGTGTTAAACAGGCTGAGTACTGGTTTGATGTGTGAGACACTAACGTAATCCTCCCCTGACAGAGCATCCGTGAATTCAAGCAGTGGTCCCAGTGCCTTGCTGACTGACTCCAGCACATCCAGATCTTGATATCCAAGAATTAGGTGTCGGGTGTTTCTGTCCTCTGAGAGGACTTCGTGGAGTGCTTTCTGCTGCTCCAGAATCCTGTTAATCATGAGCACCCTAGACCCCCATCTAGTTTGACACTCAGTGATGAGTTCGTGGACTGGAAGGTTGAGGCGCTTCTGGGCTTGCTCAAGTGCCACTCTCTTTTTCCAGCTATGTGAGAAGTGGCACACCAACTTTTTGCAGACACCTGTTGCACGGCTGATCCGGCTGTCACCTTTCACTGCGTTTTCTTGGAAAAATAGATGTACAAAAATAATTATATTACATTAGATTATATTACAACAGCTTAATAACCACATAATAATGCAGATTGTTTTCTCTCTCTCTATTTTTTTTCAAGACTTGTGAAGTCCAGAATTTTGATTGATTTACATTACTATAAATTAATGCATGATCTTTCACTGTTTGAATCAATTTGGTGCATTAATGGGACTCTATGTGAGATTGTTGAAGAAGAGTTGCATTTTTCTTTTTGTTAGGTTGATTTTTTTCCCTCTCTCCCTTTTCTGGAATAGGTGATGTGTTGTAGTCTGTTCCATTTTATGTAATAAATGTTTTTTTGAAACTCTCTCTCTCTCTCTCTCTCTCACTCACTCACTCACTCACTCACTCACTCACTCACTCACACACTCACACACTCACACACTCACACACTCACACACTCACACACTCACACACACACACACACACACACACACACACACACACACACACACACACACACACACACACCTCTCTCTCTCTGTCTAAAAGTTATTAAAAATAAACATAACGTACCTATTGCCAGGTGTAGCCTGTGTCCGAAGCACTGAAGGCGCGTCCAGCCATTCACCTCCATAGCCTTTATCATATTCGACGCATTATCTGTCGTCACGCAAACTTGTTGGTCCTCCTTTAAGTTCCAGTCTGCTAACGCACCTCTCATCTCCTCTGCTATATTATCCCCGGTATGCTCCGCGGGGAAGAATGATGTCTGCAGACAGTGGGTCTTGAGTTCGAAGTTTGTTGTGATAAAATGGACTGTTAAACTTATGTACGGTTCAGTTGTCCGGCTCGTCCACAGGTCCGTGGTTGTGGCGAAATGATCGATTTCACGGAGCTCGGATTCAACACTCATTTTACACTCATTATAAAGTTTCGGGATGGCCACTTGATTAAAATGTGTTCGGGATGGTATTTTATAACGCTTGTCCAGCGTCCGAACCATTTTTTTAAAGCCTTCTTTTGAGACTGTGTACACGGGTACCATGTCTTTTGCAATGTGGTATGTTATAGCGTCTGTAATTTCTTTGTGTCTGGTGGACGTCGACTCGTACGGCGTAACGCTACTGAACGCGTCAGCAATCAAACTTTGCTTTGGCTTATTTTGGGATGACTGAGAAGTCCCCGGTGTTTCTCTCAGTTTCATGCACTCTTCATGCAGCACGCGATGGTGTTGTTTCAGGTGGTGAAACATGTTTGTTGTGCTACCTTGCTTAGTCGCAATTTTTGTTAAGCACGACCTGCACAACACGTCACTCTGGTTTACATCGTCTTTTCTGAATCCAAAATACCTCCAAATAATGGAAGATGATTTATGTTTTGGCACCAAGTCAGATGCACTACCACCTGCCGCATTATCTCCCGCACTCATTTTCTTTCGTTTTAATTTCTCCGCTGTCTCTGTAGTGTGTGCGCGCTGTCTTTAGCGGTGCATTCAAGCCAGGGCACTCGTAAAACTGATGCTCGTTGTGTGACTGCCAGAGTTGTATGCAGGGCGGGGCAAGCGCGGAGAGGGGAAAATCTATCGTCTATATCGTTGGGTTTTCGATAGTAATATCTTGAAAGTTCATATCTAGATATAGATACGATAACGATATATCGTTCAGCCCTACTAGCATCATGCTAACGTCATGTTGAATCATGCTAATCATGCTAGCATCATATTTCATCATGATAACTTTTTTAAATCATGCTAGCTTCACACTAAAACATGTCAACAGCCAGGTAAACTACTAGACTAAATTTCTTTTACATTTCTGTCAATCAACTTTTTGCATTTTCATGCACTGGTAATTCCTTGGGAATTGCATATCTAGTTGTATATGATGACTTTGTACCTGTGGATATGGTGAGATAAGGACCTTTTAAGTAATGCTTTTAAAAACACGGCGCTGTCCGAGTGCTGAAACGGCTCTCCACACATGGCTGTCCCAGACGAAAGATTGTCAGTCGCTATGTCTCAATTTGTTCCCTAGCTCCCGAGGGCACTGGTAAGGACCCTAGCTCACTTGACTGTTCACTTATTTTTTCTGTCACGTGGCTGCTTCAGCGCGTTGTGATCACTCACAACTGTTACTCATCAACAACCGGCAAAACCAATATCTCTCTGACTTAGGGCTGTCACAATGATTAAATAATCGTCTCTTTGTGATTATTTGACCCTTATCGCGATGATTTCAGATCACCGCAATGATAGCTCATCTCTCTAAAAAACACAAGGGGGAGCTGCAGCGCCTGTGTAAATGAGAAATTATCAGATTACTTTAAAATATGTGTTATGTGTATTTAAATTTACTGCCAGGTAAACCTTGCAAAATATTTAATTTAAATAATCACAACAATGTGTGAAAATTATTTCATAAACAAACAAAAAATGTATGAGAATTAAATGTCAAAGTAATAAAACAGACAATTAATCGTCATAATTATCAAAGCACTAAAACAGACAATTAATGGTCATAATCGTCACAATTTATTAGACAATTAACCAAACAAATTTCATAATTGTGACAGCCTTACTCTGACTTTATTTTAAACAGTACATTGTGAAAATCGCTGTCATTATTCTCTTACATATCCGTGCATGAAATCGGAGGAATATAATGACATTTTAAATATACATATTTTTACAATTTAAAATAAATATTATTCTTTTAAATATTGAGTATTTTATGGTCCCTTGTCGTCTGGCGATGTGTGTTTATGTTTAAAACTAAAACAAACTTTAGTTTTAGTCTTTATAAAAGTTCTGTCACATTTATATAAAGTTTATTAAGTTGGATCACGTGATTTTCGGTAGTCAAACTTTAGAAAAGGTCACGTGATTTCCGGTAAGGAAACATAATGGCTGTTTCTCAATTCCAAGAACGCAAAGAACCGACTTGTGTTCTCGTGGAGACTGGTCTTGCCAGGCAACCTCGGAAGAACGAACTCAGAAGGTCGCGAGAACACAGAACGCACCTTTGAGAATTGAGATGTGTGCGATCTTCCTGCTGGTCACGTGACCTCTCCAGATTTCAGCACGCAAGTCTGCACTCGATGCATCCTCGATATCAAGAACTCATTTGGGTATTTTCATGCGTCCTCTGTACTTGTGTTCTTGAGAATTGGAATTGAACTTCGTTCAATTCGACTGTTAATGATGACATAGAGCGAGGACACAAGGATGCAAGATCGCTGAAGAACGCATATTGAGAAACAGCCAGGGACCATCGATGCTCACTGGTTTTTGGGTTGCATTCTGGGAATTTTTAGGGAACGACATTCCAGTGCCCTGGAAGGATTTTGCGATTGAGACAGCCCTTAAAATGTCCGTCTCCCTGATCAGTGCCCTGACTATGAAACAAGGGAGCTGGTTGATACACACCCATTATGAAACAATCGGCGCAATTTCTGTGATCGTGGCTCTTCATTGGTGGTCCTATGTTGTACAGTTAGAGAGGTTCAAAGATGGCCATTTCCTGGTCTTGCGTCCAAAGATAGCCTACGATAGTTTTCTGACAGTGTCAGAAATTCAGCGTGATTTTTTAAAAAGCCTCCATGTTATCATCGTACAGTCTACATGCTTGTCGTACGGTACCCAAGTTTAAACGATTCATGTCGCACAGTGTGATAAGGTGATGATCTTATAGGAGTGCAAAAATCCTGCAGTGTATTCCAGGCTTTAGACAATGCTCGGAGAAACAGCCAATCAGAGCAGAGCTCAACATTATTATGACCCTTTCAGGGTAATAATAGACCATTTCATTCTAAATGCAAATCCTAGGGTTTTTGTAAAACTGTCTCTGGATCATTTTTGCACTTAATAAAGCCACAAACCTTCTATGTAGATATCAGAGAACAATTGAACAGATTATTACAATGCATTCTTTGACACCTTTTTGTTTTGCTCCAAAATATTGGGGAAAAAAGTGCATTTACAAGATTTAAGCATTCAAACGTACATCACTTCCACCAATTCAGATCAATAATTCCTGTCTTAGACACGTTTCTACTACTTCCAACACATTTTTACAGGCAATTCAATAAAGGAACCTATCGCAAAACTGCAATGGGAACCGTTTTTGCGCATTTACAGGTCACCTGATGTGCGTAAAAGTAACATGATCGTTCTTTAAATATGGCACGATGTGTTTGGTTGGAGGAAAACACAGAATAGGTGTGTTCGACTTCATGTGACATCTTAAGAACCAACAAGCGCATGACATCAAGTCGACTGCTCCTTGTGCTTTCAAATTGCGTGGCGCCACGAGAGAACAAATTACGTTTAGTCACATAACATCGGTTAACATTGGTCAGTTTGTAACATTTTTATCAACATTTGGAAAATATCACTACATTTTGTGCAAACCTTTAATTGAAACCAGGCTAGCGAGGTAAATTAAACGCAACTGGCTATTTAAAAAGTGGGAGGGGCCACCTAATATGCCCGCTTAACTTCCTGTTTTAGTGGAAATTACATTAGTGCTTTAAACATAGGTTCACATTTCAAGGCTTTTCATTATGTTTAAAAGGATAGTTCACCCAAAAAGAAAAATGTATCATTTACTCACCTTTTTTCTGTTAAACACAAAATAATATATTTTGGTAAGCACAACGTTGATGGTAACCATTGACTCCTATAGTAGGAAAAACAAATACTATGAAGTAAATGGGTACCATTAACTGTGTGCTTTCCAATCATTTATCAAATATCTTCTTTTGTGTTTACCAGAATAAATTAACCCATGCATGTTAAGAACAACACAAGGGTGAGTAAATCATGACAGAATTTAGGGTGAACTATCCCAAAGTGCATTCTCTTTATTTCTGAGAATTTTTCTTTAGCGTTTAGCATTCATGTGACAAATCCACAGAAATCACCTCCAGGGCTGATGATTAAAATTCTCTTTCTGTTGGTTATGTAACTGTCTGTCCTGTGTCTACATATGTAATGAAAATCAACTGACTGAATCACTGCTCACGAATGTGCTGTAAAGCTGGATTTAGAGAGGAGAGAAATAATCACACATTTCTACTCCGAATGTCTGTCTGCAATATGTTACAAACATGTTTTTCTCCAAAACATGGCGAAAAAAAACCTCTGTGCCGCCCATGATAATGACCTGTTGATGTCCTGTAAGTGCAGACAAACCTCCAATAAAATACAGTTAATAGAAATGAAGGCCAGAGATCAGAAAGACAATACAAACACACAGTTATTAATTTACTGTTAATGTAAAGAACACATTTTGTGAAAATATAACCTTAAATATTGACTCATGTCAAAAATAAAAAATCAAGCTTTGACACTGCCATAACATTAACCTGAATTTCACAGGCAGCGTAACACATTATTGTGTGATAATAAAGAATTTAAAATGACTGTGTTTAAACCTTATCTTAATAAGACACAAAGCACTGTGGGATAAACTGTATATACCTCCTAATGTTTCGAAAGGTGGCCCCATCCAAATGTATTTTTGGGAAAAATGTCTTCCCAGTACGGTGAGGGATGCGTTGACCTCAGGAGGTGGTTAGCTCCTGTTGCGAGGTGCTTGAAGCATTTAAAAACAGCGTGGGGTTAGGTGGTGTGGGGAGTAAAGCACAGTGTGTCACTAATCGCTGTGTTTTTTACATCCAGCAGAGATATGTGCACATGGATCTACGACACAATGCCACAACACTGTTTCCAAAGCAACGGTACGGCAAGCAGAAGGAAAACTTTGCTTTCACGTGCGCTATTGATTGACTGTCATTATAATCCAGTAGATTCATGCTTTATGTTGGCTTGCAATAGAGATAAAAAAATCCAAGAACATTGTTTGTGGAAGAAAACAGAACTTGAAATATGATGTCTCTATAAATAGGCTTGGAAAAAATTAATGTTCACAGTCACAATTCACAACTTTTCTCCTCGCTATAAACCAATATGATCGGACATATGGTGTGGCCCAACACTAAGGAGACCTAATCGTTTTCATAATGGTATTGACAACATTTTACTGCCATCCATTTAGCCTTGCCTTGTGGCTAACCGGCCATATTGAGTAGTTTCACTCATTCCACATCTAATTGAAATACTGACAATGAGAGCATCAATAGACCGAAATTTTCAATTAAGGCTACATCAGAGAAAGCTTGTGGTGGAAAGCATCTGTTTGCAATTACATTTCTGTCAGATTAAAAGTGCTCTGACCCACAGTGACACGCAAAATTGCAATGCAAGGAAGCCTGCGAACAACCTGTAAGAACGTAAAGGGTTAACATGTTGACGTGCTGTATAAGAGCAGCCACCAGTGGATTAATATTTCCCCTTGAGATGCAGCTCGCCTGTAAAAGCCGTTTTTGATGTTGCGCTAACCTTTATCTCTTCCACGCTCCTCAGTCGTAGCCTTTTGTGCTGTACTGAGGCCAAATCTGTTGACTGGACAGGTTTCTCGGAGCCATCGGTGAAATTGCTTATTAAAATTTCTTCTGCTGTCTTTCTGTCTGCGAGATAATGCAGAGACCGAAAGCATTCATTCTATTGTAGTGTATTTGTAACAATGGGTTATCTAGCAGTCATTCATGTCAGAAGCCTGTTGATCACAAAGTTTTGGAGGTACAATTACACATGCAGTTAAATTAGCATTTCTCAACGGAGCGATACCGCCCCTTCAGATGGGGTTCTGAGAGCGTCTGGGGTGCCGAAAGTTACATTTTTGAAAGTGGGGCTTTAAGTTAAGGGTTGAAAAGTCTATGAAGTGTATAACCGGCCCCTGTGTCTTTATTATGCTAGATGAAAGTGGTAGTGTTGTCTTGTATTTGTATTAATTTATATTTGTAAAAAATATAAATGCTGCATCCTGTATCAAATCAATACATGACGCGATTTTTCCCATGCACATCATTTTAAAAAACACACTGCCAGATGACACAGGCTCAGGATCCAGGAGTCTTGTTTAATTTTTATGAGTTGTTGTCATGATGTCAGTGTTCTGACAGTCCCTTGTTCTATGTGGAGGCTCATGGCCTTGCGTATCAGGTCATGTGTCTTCAGTGTCTCGCCTCTTGTCCACGCCCCTTGTTCTCATGCTTATTGTTGATCATTAGCTCATTCCCATCACCTGTTCCCTCCTCGTTTTCTTGTTTGGTTTCCTTATTTAAAGTCATTGTTTCCCTTTGCTCTTTGCAGGATCATTTTGTACTGTAGTGTGTCTTCAAGTCAAGTGTATTGTTCAAATCAAGTATTCAAGTCTAGTCTAGTTTATGTGTTTAGCCAAGTTTAGTCTTGTTACCTTGTTTTATGTAGTTCGCCCCCTCGTGGGGTTTTCTCTTCACCCTCAGCATCGTCTGTGATTGGGTTCTCACCTGCAAAATCCCTGACACAGGGTGCCGCTCTATGTGGTATTTATTATGGGAATTCAGTCGCTTTGATATGGCCTACCAGTTTTGAGAGCTCTGCTCAGCAATATTTATGTCATATGAACAGTACTACTAGTCTCCACAATGGTAACTTAAAAAAGCATCTAGAATAAAAAACAGGTAATAATAATAATATAATAAAAAAGAATGAAATAATAATAATATTATAATATTTATAATAAAAATTGCACCCAAAATATCCCCTAAAGGGGGTCACACACCGGACGAGCAGCTCAGCGCCGTTCTAAAAAAATCGAACACATTGTTTTCTATGAGTATACACACACCGGCGCCGACAGGTGGCGCCTGTCTGCGGCGAACAGCTACGACTCAGGAAGTTGCTCAAATCCCTGTCGTGCCACAGAGCGCCACTCACATAGTTTAACATTAAATGACATCATATTTGTCCCAAATCATTAACGATTAACATTGGCTGCTAACGTATATTTTGCATTTTGAAGCTGACATTTTGAAGCTGACTAAGCTTGCGCTATTTAATGTGCACTTCCGGTTCTACAATTCCTGAGCTGCGCGTCCGGTGTGTGAACCCCTTAATCCTTTTTTCTTTCATTATTATAAATTAATTCAATTCAATTTTATTTATATAGCGCTTTTCACAATTGTTAATTGTTGCAAAGCAGCTTTACATGAGAAGATGTAGGGGAGAACACAGAAAATCAATAGATAATATAAGTAGAATAATATAGCGGCTAAGTATAAACCATACAAGCGAGCGTATTAATAATGTAACGTATACAGTAAAGTGCTAAGTTAAGCCAAAGTTGGCTGACTCTCCCAGGGCCGAAAAAAAACCCAAAACTCCTAGAAGGACAAAAAAATTATTAAAGGTATTGAGGAGGATTTTCTTTTTCCGGGTGGATCATCAAGACTATTGGTCCTCCTAGTTGTCAATCAGGAGTGTTGCGCAATTGCATTTTTAAAAAAAGTGGAGAGGGCGGTTCTTTTCTGAAATTTAAGAAAATCCTCCGCTACAACTTTAATATAAATAATTATAAATAAGAATGAAAATAACAACGCCATGCATATTATTATCATTAGTATTACTTTTATTATTAAGAAAGAATGTTAATTAGCATTTATCTAGGAAAGAGATTTAGCTCATTTTTGGTGGGGGCAGTAAGGGGGGGGACCTGGATAATGAATGGGGATGCTGTCACAAAAAAGGTTGAAAACCACTGAGTTAAATGTTTTAAATAAGTTTTTTATTAAGTTTTTGCCTGGCTGTATGGATCCATAAAGAACCTTTAACATCCACAGAACCTTAATGTTGCACAAAAGGTTATTTTTAGTGAAAAAAGTAAATTATTTCTTCTTGGAATTGTTCACACATTGAACATTATCCCATATTATTTTGATCACCTTTAAAAGTTTTACTCATTTTTTTCTTATCCTTAAATCTTCTTTCAGCCAAACACAAATGGCCCTATTTTAACGATCTAAGCCCATGGTCTAAAGCTCAGGGCCCAAGTCCACTTAAGGCGTGTCCGAATCCACTTTTGCTAAGGAAGTTTAACTCATTCCCTGCCAGACTTTTTTTTTTTAAAGTTGCCCGCAAGCATTTTTTTGTGATTTTCATAAAAGTTAGTTTCACAAAACGCCTTCCAGGAATATATAAACATACAAATATCAAATGAAAGAACAGATCCTCTGCTTTCAAACAAATAAACAAAAAACAGACAAACAAAATGAAAAAAAAAACATTTAATCTTATCTTCATGTGTTCTCTTTTTATAAACTCTTAAAGATGGGTAGGTTTCTTTAAAAATACAGAATTTTTAAAGAAACAGAGGAATTTCATTTAAAAATACACAAGAGTTTAAAATGTTGTTAAATTAGTTTTTGCTTCAGTTTTTTTATAAATTGGGTAACAGTGCAGCTAGTGGATAATAGGGAAATTACAGATTACCGTAAAAACTTGTCCGGAAAGCGTCATTGGCATGGAAATGTTTTCTCTCAATTGACGAAATAATCATTTTAAAGGGGACATTTTATGAAAATCTGACTTTTTCTAGGTTTTGGGTTATAGTAAGTGCTATAATTGGGTCCCCAGTGCTTCTACCAACCTAAAAAATGTGAAAAAGATCAACCCAGTAACTTAGTTTTGGTAAACCATTCTCTGCAAGCATGTGAAAAAATAGGTAATTAAAATGCGGCTCCCCTTGTGGTGTATGAAGGAGATCTTATTTTAATAGTACCGCCCCTTAATCTGCATTATCCAACCACAGCACTGCCATTAAGTGCAGAGATCAGCTCATTCACATTTAGGACACACCTAAATACAGCACATTTTTGCTCACACCTAAAAAGTGGCAATGTTAACATCCTACAATAAATTATCTATGTAATATTTTGAGCTAAAACTTAACATTGATACTCTGGCGACACTAAAGATTTATTTTTCATCTTAAAAAAAGTATTGGGGGATGTCCTCTTTAAGAAGTTTGACTAATATAGTTTTGACCTTTGCCCATAGGGTTACATGTTTATTACATGTAACATGTTATTACATACGTTTACTTTCAACTTTGTTACTTAATAAAGCTGTGGACATTCAAATCGAGTCATTCTTGCAGTGATTTATCTCAGAAGATCAAAGACATTTTCATTCCTCATGATTTGATCTCTTTAAAACGTACATTCTCTTTGAAATCGGTTCAGAGCTTTTGATTTCACCCCGACGGGTCAAAGCAACAGAAAAAGCATTTATGTTTAACAGGTTAACTATGTTTTGTAGTTTTCCTAAGAGAGTTTTAGGTTAATTTTCACAATGAATACTTTCCTTATGGTAGCATCTGTATTGACTCATCTTAAATCACCTTGGCATGCTGCACTTATCTTGAAAGCAAAAGCTTTGTTTACTTGCTCTGAGCAACTATTAAATGGCCGTTTTTAACCCTAAAGGTGAAACATAGAGCTGGCCAGCTTGGATGCAACACACAACAGCACATCATTTAAAGTTGCCATGAAAACTGTAATTTAAATTGTAAGATTGTGGTATTTTATACAAATGAATTCTGTAAGCTTCATTTTTTTAAAAAATTCCTCATAATCTTTAGTAAAAAATGCAAATCCCCCTCTCCTCAAAACGATCTCTCTTTACTTCCGGAGCAATAAGCAACACGACCCAACTTCAAACGATCCAATCAGATCTCGATGGATAAATTCAAATCCAGCCCTGCCTTATTTCATTTTAGAAGCCGTTTTCACTCGGATATACATCACCACGGGAAAAATTAGGCAATCGATACTTCCGTTTCATGGTGACTTTAAAGGGCTGAGCTTTAAAAATAGACCACAACATATTTCTTGCAACAGAATGGTCATTAAACCAAATCTTGTAGCCAGTTTTATACATTTTTTAGATTTGTTTGGAAGCTCTGTGGTAGTTTCCTCTTTGTCTCTTTTAACTTTGTCTCCAGTTGCAAACAAATTTTTTTTTAAATGAAAAGTCAACAAAAGATAGAGTGCAAACACTTAAAACGACATTTCTCCTTAAACGTGAACTGTTCATGTACATAAGAGACTCCATTAGTAAAATTCAGTTCTCTCAGCCTGGAGAAGAGCTTTGAAATGAAGCTTTACAAAAGATCAAAAAGAGAAAGTCAATCAGCCTCGTATTTGCCGTAGCTGATAGTGGCACAGTTGTTATGACAACATCGTTTTAAAAGCTCTATAATGATAGATTAGAGCGAACGTGATTTGGTTTTACAGAAAGCTTCTGTGATCGACAAGCAGACACAAGCAAAGCACATCAAAAGCCATTCTTTGGAGTCATTAGCATTTCACATTAATCTGTGTTTGTGTAACCACGTTCAGTTATCCATAAAACACCACGTGCGTTCATTGTTTATACTCATGCGCAGTGTGAAATATAACCGTTATATTAGCAGTTAGGACGGCAGATACGATCATAAATTAAATACTGATTGATCATTACGAAGAAATCCACCGAGGCTGAACAAAGACTTACCATATTTAGACAAATTTCATCAAATTTAATTTCCCATCGGCACACGTAATGCACCATTATCATTTGTGTCATTAAAGTTTGTCTATGAAATTAAAATATGCTTTGAATTATTTGATCCAAAATGTCTAAAAGTAGACTTTTCATATTTGAACTGTAATAAAATTTCAAATTGTATTTTGCACTACAAATCTAATCAACAAAAAGCTTTATTCAGGGCAAGGTGTGCTTAGTGAACACAACTGGTTATAATCTCTCTCTGTCTCTCTCTCTCTCTCTCTCTCTCTCTCTCTCTCTCTCTCTCTCTCTCTCATTCACATTATATTTATATCCACATAGGCTGTATGCTTGTCTATCTCACTTGCTAAGGTCACACCGCACCGTAGTCGTTTTCACACGTGCATCCTCCACCAATAAATTGATTAATTCCACGTGTTTTGCACAGAGAGGAGATTATTTCCCGACAATCCTCTGCCGTAAAGGTTACCTAAAGAAATTTGCTTTGGCCGGGGTTGTTCAGTGCTTTGCGACCACAAGAGTGCATCCTGCAACATTAACACTGTTATTTATAGCGACCTCTGTGCAAAGGTACAGCGCGTGACATTTTGAGCGCAGGATCGCAACGTTTCCTCCGAGACGGCTGTAAGAAGAGAAGCTCATTAATGTTGCACGGGACGTTATGGCTTAATTTTTCAGTTTAGAAAGTGATACACTCACAGAGTGATGTTGGGTATGGGTTGAGAGCTATAGTTGACAGTCAGTGCTGTTAATGCTGACTCTTATGTATCGATTTGGTTTCTCTATCATTGACTTGAGTCATGTAACAAGGAGGGTGCGGTGTCTGGCTAAAAGTAAATTCACATTATAAGCGAATTTGTCGCGTCGTTCGTCTCTTTCAATGAGGTCGTTTCTAAATCTGGTTGTCATAAACAAATGAGTACCGTCCACTCCAGTAACTGATGAGAGACGGATGATGCGAACTCCACTGCTTTGCTCTCATTGTTGTAAAAGTCGCTCATTATTTGCATAAAGTAAAAATTTTCTCAACTTTGTTGCACCACCGGACACAACCCATTCATTGGTCAATGGTCATTGTCGCTCGTGTCGCCGGAAGTCGCCAAGCTTTCATTGAAATCAATGAGATCGCATTGCTCTGCTAGTCTTGAATGCAGCTTTATACAGGTTTATGCCTGTAGATATACTTAAAGCAGGAAACGATTAATGAATTCAATGAAACATGAAAAGCATGCCAACACTGTTACAAATGTACACTTTTTTTATAATATAATCTTGGATTTACAAGGCATTTCAACTTTTATTTTTTATATTGACTAGTGATGAGTTGTGTAACTCAAATAAAGTTGAATTAATTTATATAAACTTTATTTTTTAAGTTACAGCAAGTGATTGAGTATACTTTTTTTTACAGTGAAGACACACATGATTAAAATCAGGGTTATTTCATCAAATATTAACTTGTGAACTCTTCCTAAAATACATGTAAAACATTGTGTCATTAAAAAATACACATAAACTTTAAATAAATGCAAATAAAACACTATATTAGGAATTTGACATGTGTATTGTGATGTTTTTATTGTTTGAAATGTTGTTTTTACTTAAACACTAGGGGCCCCTTTTTTAACGATCTAAGCACATTGTCTAAAGCACATAGTGCAATGTCTAAATGGTAGTGTCCGAATCCACTTTTGCTAATTTAATAATGGTAAAAATGGTTTGTGCGCTGAGCGCATGTTTGAAAAGGGTTGGTCCTATTTTTTAAATGAGTAATGGGAGTATTTTGGGTGTAACGTGCAATAAACCAATGAGAGTCTCAGCTCTCACGCCTTTAAAAGCCAGTTGCGCTGGCGGCGCTATGTTTAATCCCTATTTAGATGATGGACTTTGTAAACTGAAAAACTAAGCCAAGGAAGAAGAGCCCCAGTTTAAGATTAATGTTAAATAATTGTGTTGTTTTTCAGGCTTTTAATTGCTTTAAATGTTTGGCTATCCAATATCATCAAAAAATAATTTTCAAGTAAGTAAGAAAATGTTTGTACTCTAAAAATACTTTATTTGTAACAAACAGGAGATAAAGAATTTACAAACGGCTCTCCGCACGTTTCAGCACTTGGACAGCGTCAGTTTTTTTAAGCATTACTTTTTAAATATTTCTCATCTCATCATATCCACAGGTACAGAGTCATCATATACAATAAATCCGTTAGGTAGCATTAAAAAAAAAAACATTTAAAAACAGATGCATTTGTTTAAAGCAAAGCATTTATTTACTTACCAGACTGCAGGTGAAGCAGCTCTTTGTGCCTTCTATAGTTTTATAATTAGTCCTCATTTATGTCCAAGAGACTCGATAATAATCTTTTACATTCAATCCTTTAATCTTTCATATTTAAAAGCGTTTTTGTGCTGCTGCGTATTCATGTATGTGATAAGCAAACCCGCGTTGTCGTCCCGTTTATAGGCGTATATTCCTAATGCGCTCTTTAAATAACAAAAAACATATTGCGCCAGTGGCGTAGTCTATTTTATTTTAGCCTAAAAATAGCAACGCGCCAGCAATGCACCTGAACACACCTTGCTTTCAGACCAGAACACCCATGGGCGCAACAGGGGGCTCAAATGCATTTGCTATTTAAACAACGTGGCGCTAAACGTGAAAATTATAATTTCGCCAGGTTGAAACTAGCAAAAGACACTTGCGTCGTGAATTGCGCTGCATTGCGCCGGGTGTAAGATAGAGCCCTAGTGCATTTAGAAAAACTGAACATAATGTTAAAGTGGTCTAATATTTTTTTCCGCGATGTAACACTGATGTAACATTTCTGATGTAACACTGATGTCTAAACTTTCTCATAATAACATTTTCCCAATACTTCATTACAAAATGATTAAAGCATATATCCTAAAAAGCAAATTATCTATGCACTAATGATATCATAAATAAAGTAAGGATTTAATGGTTAAAAGCAAAAATGGCTTCCTGCATATTGGTTTTATCACAATGAATTGGATTTGGGCAAAGTTTTAAATATTAAAATTCAACAAACCTACAAAATTATCTGTGAAAATTTTAATTGACTTTTTACATTTTGGGACTCTTTCTCCCTACTTTAATTTGTGTAATTAACACACTTAACCCTGGTTTAAATTTACCCATAAAATGTTTATATTTAATGCAACTACAGGTAAAACCAGCATAGATTATTTTAAGTGTTGGGTTTGTCCCTTTTTAACCCAATTGCATCAGTTGAAAATAAAGGTCCTGCCGGCTCCAACCTTAATCAAATGCACCTGAAAAATCTAATCAAAGGCTACATTTGTGAAGTTCTAGCCCAAAATATCATATAGATAATTATAATTCATTATAACATGTTAAAATTGCCACTTTGTAGGCGTGAGCAAAAATGTGCATCCTTTGGGTGTGTCCTTTAAAATGCAAATGATCTGATCTCTGGCAGTGCCGTGGTTGGATAGTGCAGATTTGACATCACAAGAGGAGCCAAATTTCAATGACCTATTTTTTCACATGCTTGCAGAGAACGGTTCACCAAAACTCAAAGTTGGGTTGATCTTTTACACATTTTTACATTTTACACAAGTTTATACAAGCACAGGGGACCGAATTATAACACTTAAACATGGAAAAAGTCAGATTTTCCTGATGTCCCTCGTTAAAATTGCAATGTTTAGGTTTATACATTCATCTCAAATATTTATTTGTCAATTTGTCAGTGCATGAAGTTACCATATGACTAAACGGTTTCAAGATGGTTTTATAGCGGAGGTATACAAGTGTACCCATAACACAAATGTGCCTCTGCTGTCATTAATGCATGCAAGACCAGAGGTGTTTAAAGATAAGTGAAGAAAAACACATTTAATTCCTTCACTCGGCTTCTATATTTAAATCTGGCATCTTAAGATTTGGCTGAACTTGGCTATGGATGAGTCAGCTATCAATGAACTCCTCCAAAACTCTCACCATCATAGGACGCTGTGGGTTGCTGGCAAATCTGCAGACCTCCACGTACATTATGTTCCCATATGTGACAGACAGCTCATAGCTTAGTTTAGTTAAATATTACATGGACAGGGAACTGCTTGATTTATAGTTGATTTATAGTCCCTCAGGAGATTAACTGTGATTAGAATCAAATAGTCTTTCATCATACTACTAGACCAGTTGTACCAGTATACAGCATCTTAGGCCACCAATAGGGGGCGAGCACATCAGGGCGTTTAGGCCGGCGGCCAGCTTATGATTTAAATTGTTTTCTAATGGCTTTTCAGAAATGCCAATTTTCTGACCGCCAAGAGTTGAAAAATGTTGGAAAAAAACTTTGGGTGAAATGCTCAGCTCATCAATGTCACTTCTCACTCAGTCGTCCAATCACAGTGGAGGAGGGGCGGGACAAATATCACAACAACTAACCGGTGCATCATTCAACTGATAAAAAAAGCTGAAGTATCATGGCAACCAAAAGCGCTCTGCTAAAAGAGCTGGCAAGCTCCTACAGTTGGCGTCCTCCTAGTTTCAGAAAAAAAAAGCTTTGGTGTGCACACCCCCTTAGATTTGTTGTTTTTGTAAAAATTGATTATATGTAATTATTTGTCAGTCTCTTTATTAGAACACAACCAGAAACTACAGGAAAAGTGTAATAAGCTAAAGTCTTTAGCAAAACCTTATCGTTCACTTAAGCAGTAGCTGCAGGCTCTCTTATGCTGCATTCAGACAAGCCGCGGTAGAGAAGCGCGAGTGATTTAAATGTTAAGTCAATGTAAAGACGCGCGTCTGGAGGTCTCACGGCGCGAATGAGGCATTTAGCGCCACACGGTATACGCGATTCCGCCTCATTTGCACGTCTAGTTTGCGCGAATGGCACGAATTGAGCGTTGCCTTGGGAAACGTGCGAGTTGAAAAATGTGAACTTTGGTGGAAAAACGTGCCACATTAAACAATCAGGAGCTTTCTCTAGTAGTTATGTAATTACTGGAAGCGAGTGGAGTCGCAGAAGCCCCTCCCATGGCGCAAAGTTCCAATAACTAGAATTTACGCAAGAATGAAGCAAGTACACAAAAAATACGCGGTAGACGTGAATTTAACGCCTCAAACGCATCTGGTGTGAACCAAACATTAAACCTAAATTAAATGAAAGTCTAATTTCTAATTCTAATCTAATGATTTCAGGACTTCACGTTTGTGAATATTTTGTATCCAATGAATACTCATATTACTACATTTGTATAGATGTGATGTATACTAGAGCACACTGTATGGAATAATGTATCCCACAATGCAATGCGCTCAACTTCTACACGTTCACAGTGCTATGAAGGCATGTAAACATATCACATGGACATTGCTGTGTGGAGTCCTGCACTTGGCACCTCAGTGTGGATCCAGTGAAAGGAGGAGATATAACAGCCCAGGACAAATGTTAATCCCCTCGCCATAGACATGGAAAGCTGGCCTTCATTAAGACTGTGTGTGTGTCCAGAGGGTTACATAAACAGCACTGCCAGATGGCATGGCTAGAAGAGAGACTTTGAAGTGAGCCGTTCAAAGGAAACAGAATTTGTGAAAAAATAAACAAATAAATTCACTCAATAAACAGACGGCTTCATTCAGTCATAATCGTTCAGGCAAACAGTAATATCCATAAATACACAATAGTTATACGTGTTTAAAGCAGATCAAAATGGATTTGGATTTCGAGTAAAAAGTGCAAAGATTAAATCAAGGGAGTATGTTTCTGGATCGGCAAGTTCACAGGCCAGAGGGAATTGTCATGACCTGACACAGCTCTAACACACGCACGAGTAAGGAGACCACTGCGAACGCACGCGCATCCTTGTCTTGTTTCTAGCCTGACCTATTTCCAGAAACACTACACCTAAACCGGCATATGTAAGTTTCATAAGCAAATGTGATACAAGAAAGTGCAGCTAGGCCATATTTATCACAAAGACATAAACTCATCATGATATTAGAGGAAAGAGAAGAAACTTTCCACACAGTTCATCCTCATTTATTCTCTAGGATGTCTTGCCCATTTAATGATTGTGTTTCTTTCATTTATTTCTACTTGAAGATTTGCACTCGGAAGCAATCCACATGCAAGATTTCAGGCTTCAAAGCTTTTTCTATCTTATGGCAAGTTTACAGTGTGTTTGTACTGTAGCATAAAAGTGAATTGCAAAGCAATATAGTGCTGTATGCAAGCAATCTTTAAATCAAACACAACGTATTAAGTCTCACTTAAAGGTGCATTGTGTAACTTTAAGAAGGATCTCTTGACAGAAATGCAGTATAATATACATATATATACACTCACCTAAAGGATTATTAGGAACACCATACTTATACTGTGTTTGACCTCCTTTCGCCTTCAGAACTGCCTTAATTCTACATGGCATTGATTCAACGAGGTGCTGAAAGCATTCTTTAGAAATGTTGGCCCATATTGATAGGATAGCATCTTGTGGGGGCCATTTTAGTACAGTGAACTCATTGTCATGTTCAAGAAACCAATTTGAAATTATTTGATCTTTGTGACATGGTGCATTATCCTGCTGGAAGTAGCCATCAGAGGATGAGTACATGGTGGTCATAAAGGGATGGACATGGTCAGAAACAATGCTCAGATAGGCCGTGGCATTTAAACAATGCTCAATTGGCACTAAGGGGCCTAAAGTGTGCCATGAAAACATCCGACACACCATTACACCAGCAGCCTGCACAGTGGTAACAAGGCATGATGGATCCATGATCTCATTCTGTTTACGCCAAATTCTGACTCTACCATCTGAATGTCTCAACAGAAATCGAGACTCATCAAACCAGGCAACATTTTTCCAGTCTTCAACTGTCCAATTTTGGTGAGCTTGTGCAAATTGTAGCCTCTTTTTCATATTTGTAGTGGAGATGAGTGGTACCCAGTGGGGTCTTCTGCTGTTGTAGCCCATCCGCCTCAAGATTGTGCGTGTTGTGGCTTCACCAATGCTTTGCTGCATACCTCGGTTGTAACGAGTGGTTATTTCAGTCAAAGTTGCTCTTCTATTAGCTTGAATCAGTCGGCCCATTCTCCTCTGACCTTTAGCATCAACAAGGCATTTTCACCCACAGGACTGCCGCATACTGGATGTTTTTCCCTTTTCACACCATTCTTTGTAAACCCTAGAAATGGTTGTGTGTGAAAATCCCAGTAACTGAGCAAATTGTGAAATACTCAAACCGGCCCGTCTGGCAACAACAACCATGCCACGCTCAAAATTGCTTAAATCACCTTTCTTTCCCATTCTGATATTCAGTTTACTGTTCAGGATATTGTCTTGACCAGGACCACACCCCTAAATGCATTGAAGGAACTGCCATGTGATTGGTTGATTAGATAATTGCATTAATGAGAATGTACCGCAGGTCTCCTTACATGGAAGTCGGCATCATGTTTCTCATCAACGTTTCCTATACGTTGTCTCAGACGATGACGTGTTTGTCCAGTGGCGGCAACCGTTGCTTTTCTATGCATTTCGATAATTGTAATTTACAATCTCACCTCTAGATGCCGCTAAAAATGTACACAGTGGACCTCTCAAAGCTAAAAGATAAAAAACGATAAACAAAAGAAATATCAATGTGTTTTCTATTCTATTTAAGTGCATGCTTGACTAAAATCACCTTACTAGTATCTGTATTCATATGTTGGCCCAACAGTAAGCTTCTCAAGGATTGAGGTTTGGAATAGCTTAAGGGCTTTGAATTCCTAAAATGAAAAATATAAATACAGACACAAGTTTGAGATGTGAAGGTCTAGGGAGAATAGGTAAATCAGTCATTAGAAACTGTAACTCCAGGTTGGTGCAGACTGAATTCAATATAACAGATGTGATGGGCACCAGTTTGTTGTAATCAGATTAAAGCATGTCATGGTTTAATCTGATGAATGTGGCCTGATTTTATCTTTATTTAGGCTTTGCTGAACCATTTAGGACCCTTCTTTGTTACCAGTTTGACATACAAGAGTACAGCAAAGCTTTTACCGCAAGACGTTCACTTACTTTTACATACAAACTGTGTGAATGTTGTTGGATTAAACGATGAATTAATGTTATGGACATCTGGCTCTTTCTTATTATCTAATTCCATATTTTCATCTATAAATCTATACAATCTTTTGGTGTATGTTCCTCTGACCTCCAAAAGGTTTGTTTACTGTAGTAAAGTTGTATGTCTTCAAGATGCCCAGTCATGCATAAAGAAAGGGCACTAGATGGTACAGGTAGGTGTGTGTGTGTGTGTGTGTGTAATAATTGTGTTTTTGTGCGCACGCTTGTCTTTGCATGCATAAGTGTGCGCAAGGCTTAGAAAACTGTTTCTACTTCCACTGCCTGTGATACAGACGGCTGCATGAGAGACTTTACTGTGTCCACATCTGTAATCTAACAATATCTCTTCTGATGCCGCGCGTGTGAGGAGATTTAAGTAGCTGGATCATTGCTGCAGATAATGAGCTCTGATTTCCATGAGTGTAATGCATAAAATCTGACTACTTCAGTAAATTGTGGTCTGTGATGTATGCACTAAGGATAACTGGGTACTCTCATATCCGGATCTATGAATATGCAATCGAGATGACAAATCACAGTGCTTACATAGCAAAATTACACAGCCAAAAATACTATTTGGAATATTAAAGTGAGAGGGTTAGAGGATGGCTATTGAACTACTGAACAGAAATACACCGTAACTGAAGTGCTTGTACAAAGTAGCTGTTATTTACAAGGGACGAAGTCAAATATATGATACAAGTATATTATTTTATAGATTTTGGCGAAGCACATGCCATCATCATAATTGAGTCAATAAGGTTACATTTAATTTAATCTACTTATATGCAGTCCACTTCCTACTGATCAGTACTTTTTGATAGGAAGATTTACATGTTTTGTTCATGTGTTGTTTTTATACATATTTTTATTTAGCCAGGGTTTTAATCCAGTCTGTCTTATGTCCTGATTGACTTTCCCGGACAGGGCTTATCCTAGTCCCAGACTAAAATGCATGTTTGAGCTGCTTTAATTAAAAAAATATCTAGTCTTGTTTAATTTTAACATATTTCGTCAACATTGTTTTGTCTTAAGATGCACACCTGTAGTGTTTTTTGTAAGGTATGTTTGTAAAAATGTCTTAAATTACCTAATATTAATTAGGCCTAGTCCGGAATAACCTAAACCCTGTCCGAGAAACCGCCCCTAAACCAGTTTATGATCAGATATACTAAAATTTCAGAGAGATCTCTTAATCTACCATAATGCATTTACATTTAGACATTTAGCAGACATTTTTATCGAAAGCGACTTGAAGTGATTTGAAACAATGAAGTAAATTGGGCTCACTTTCTGAACGATATTTCCCCCAACTAATGAATGATAGACCAGTGGTTTTTAAACTTTTTTAGGAGCGACCCTAATTAAAAAAAATAAAAATTATGCGACCCACACTCTACCCCCCCCCTAGTAGCATGAAGCAGGGCGGGGCCGAAAGCCGTCAGATTGGAGTGAGCCCAGTGAAACGTGCACTCGCGCATCTGTATGTATATATAACTTACCTAATGAGCAGACACAAATTCACGGATGGGCATTTCATTTTTTCAGGGGGCACAAATGAGATCAACCTCACTGCAATTCATAATATTATTAATTATGAAAATGGGCAAAAAACGAGTAAGAACTGACATACGCAACACAACGAAGGAATCTTAAAGATTGGACCTAGCCTATACTGAAGCAGTCTAAAAACACGTCGCAGGGCTCGACATCAATGCTTGTCCGCTTATCAGGGACAAGTAACGTTAGATTAAAACGCAAATAACAATCACCAAAACACGATCATGATTCTGCATCCTTTAGTCTCAATGGCAACCGAAAGTGCATAATGTAATAACGCTAAGTTAAACAAATAAGTGCAGCAAACACAAAGTGAGTTAACACTGACAAAGTGGGTTAAACATACTGCGGTAAAAATGTGAAGTTTTTAATAACACGATACAGTTAAGCAGCATCACATCACGGTTGAAAATGTGACAGATTTCATGACAGTTCACTAAACAAGTAATTAATATTAAGCCACTTACATTTTAGACGCAATGTTGACTGTTTTGGTGGTTTCAGCAGCGAAAATAGTTCAAAGATAACAGCACAACCATAACGTGTCAGTCTTACTGCAAAACTCAACCGTGTCGTAACGGTGGCGCTTTGCTTAGCAAACAACTAAACATTTCCGCGCTCACTTCCGACAAACCAATCAAATACATTTAAAATATTTTTTTTTTTCACATCAGACCAAACACATTTTTATTTTTATTTAGGAGTTTTTATTTCCCCTTGCATCATTAAGAAAATGGCTGTGACCCCGCGCGCAATTTAATCTGCTGTCTATGAATTTAATACAGTAAGCTGCGCACGCACATGGATCATGTGACACAGTGGTGGAGTATTTTTTTATTTCGTGTATTTAAAAGATATTTTTTACTGTGCTTTTATTCAAGTGTGTTGTAATTATTATAGTTTTTATAATAAAATTGAATGAATTATTTTAGTAACTTTTTTTTTTAAATCTTTCTGGCGACCCAGTTTTTAATTTCCGCGACCCAGGGTTTGAAAACCACTGTGATAGACCATTAACTGTCAATCAAATCTATTTGAACTTCAGGTGCACACGTATTTGAAATGAACAATGACACTGTTGAGAAGCTCATTGCTGAGGTCCATAACATAAAATTACCTCAGGTGTCCAGCACTGATGCAGTTGCTGTGAAATTCAATACGCAATGCTTTTTTCCTACCACACTGACTACGCTAAAAAGGTAAAATATTACACAAACTACTAGATTCACAAGAACAGCATATTTACATATCCAGCGACATGTAACAATTGCATACGTTCTTATTATAAGAAAGATCCAATATTAATGCCATTAATGCACATTATAGTTATTGAACGGATCTTTAGTAAAAATTTTTTTATCAAAGATAGAAGAGATGTTGTCAATAGTCCCTTTCACACATACAGTCTTTACTGGTAATTTACTGGTAAATTGCAGTTAACAGGTCATGTGTGAACAGAACCTTTCCAGTAAATCAGTGCTGCCAATTTACCAGTAAGAGAGGTGTATGATTACCAGTGATTTACCGGTAAGCGCTATGTGTGAATGAAAAATATAGGATTACCGGCATTTAGAACGGACGCGTTTAGATGACGCGTTTACCCCCGCACTGTTTACGTTCATTTCCACACCCATGCTGCTTAAACGTCAAGCACACCTGAATTTAACATCCACATTTCTTCACCAAAGTTGTTTAAAACAGCTTACCATCTATTTGCCGAATTGCCGACGTCCTTGGCACACCCTCTGTGAAGCATAATGTGCAAACGCAGGTTCCGTTTGACGTCGCCTACCGCAATGTTGTTTGGTCACGAGCAACTTTCGCAACCGTCAGCGTTTGCCAAAGATGTGAAAACAACAAAATACGGAACATGGATATTAAGTTATAACTTTAAGCAAATTTAAGCAATTTTACTGTACAACTTTAGTAAACTTATATATTTTTTAGTTGAATTAACTCAAAGTTTTAAGGCAACCAGGTAACTTACTTTATTAAATTGAAACAACTAAATCAGTATGTTTAAAGCATATTATTTAAATAATGGATAAACCTTTACTTGAAGGTGTGTTCTGAGAAATGACACGTGTCCTGAACTAACACAGTCTCACCCCATTTCGTCAATATTTGACGACACTTGACCATTCGTCATATGTTGACGTGAAGGGTATACCTTTCGCGTCATTGTTTGACGAACTGGGGACTTCAATACTATTACGTCCGTTGCATTCTCTTTCCTATTTTATTACCATTTGCGCGTCGGTTTAGGGTTATATTACGCAAAATTAAACAGTGTACGCGAAATTAAACAGTGTACGCGAAATTAAACAGTTGTCACCTGGCGTTGGGGTTAGAAACAGTTGTCACCTGGCGTTGGGGTTAGAGTTAGGTTTGGGTAGGGATGTCATTATGTAAATCTAACCCTAAACCGACGCGCAAATGGTAATAAAATAGGAAAGAGAATGCAACGGACGTAATAGTATTGAAGTCCCCAGTTCGTCAAAAAATGACGCGAAAGGTATACCCTTCACGTCAACATATGACGAATGGTCAAGTGTCGTCAAATATTGACGAAATGGGGTGAGACTGGGTTGCCTGAACATGAAGAAGATTTGCATGTTTACGACAACTGTCATTAAGTGTCATTTGTTCAATGATGTAATTTTTAATGCAAAGATGACATTGTTTGAGATGTCTTTGTTATGACAGCTTGACATAAACCAATACACAACTTGTCATAAATCTGCCATAAACCTGACATAGCAGAATAATGATCAAACTTAAGAAACTACCTAGCCTTTTGGGTTAACATTGCATTAAACCGTCATTAAAATTAGTTTTATAACAGCATCATGGATATTTTTCTTGACCTCAACTACAGTGTACAAATTGAACTTGTCATTAAAATGTCATTAAGTGTTAATACTCTGTCATGATTTTAAATACTTTAACAAAATGCAACAGACACGTTAAAAGATTATACTTAACTTTATGTATGTGCACAATACATACAAAACTGACAACTAACAGAACTTGTTCTTCCTCACACAGAGGGTTCTGATGTTTTAAGACATAGAAGAAAAAACTAAATATGTTTTTTTTTGTGCTGTTTTTAGCAATATGGACCAAAGCTGTATGGCTTAACCCATTGTTGTACTGTTTTTTATTAAATTTTAGGTGAATCAGTCTCTTTCATGCAATAAAATATAATTTTATCCATTATTATTATTACACTTAATGATATTTTAATGACAAATTATATTTGTACCACTGTAGTTGAGGTCAAGAAAAATATTCATGATGCTGTTATAAAACAGGGTATTAACACTTAATGACATTTTAATGACAAATTAAATTTGTATCCCTGGTGAAGGTGGTCAGATATATTGTCTTGGTAATGTCAAGTTGTCATAACAAAGACATCTCAAACAATGTCATCTTTGCATTACATCATTAAACAAAGGACACTTAATGACAGTTGTCATATATGTGCATAAAATCTCCTTAATGTTCATGACACGTGTCATGTCAGTCATATTAACACCCATTCAAGTGTTACCAAAATAACGTTTTAAGGACAGATATAGAATTTAGACCTTTCCATTTTATAATTATTTCAATGTTTTGCCAAACGCTTAACCAAGAACGTTTGGAAGCTGGATAGACCTTGGCAAGTATTTTAGTTCACGCCACTTTTTATTTTTAAGTTTATTAAGCTCTTTTCAAATAAAGTCATCAATCAACAGCACTTAGGTCAAAGCTCTGACTTGGCCATATTAAAATGTGGAATTCATTGGAGTCTCATTTCTCTTATCAGATCTTTTGGATCATTGTCATAAATCCTATGGGTTTTGGATCAGACAGAAGCCCTGACATTCTGCCGCAGAATTTTGTGATATGACTTGGATTTCATCAGTCCCTCAATGACTGTAAGCCATGCAGCCCCCAAGGCAGCACAGAAAAATTTTATAAGTAATTATCACTTTCCCTTTTTTCTGTGACTCCGTAATGAGAACAGTTGGTCTTAATCGTCTTCATCACACAGAGCATTCTGGGAGGGGAACGGTGTGGGGTTGGATGAGAACATTTGTGAGAGTTCTCCATGTGTCAGAGTTCATATTCATGCACCCCATCTGCTCTGAGAGATAACACCACACAAGAGCTCTGAGTCAAGAGTCAAAGTAGAAGATCGCAAACTTTACAGTATTTCACATCATAAATCATTTTATTCTTTAAAGGAACTTATTGAATACCTTAAACATTTTTGCCATTACTGCTTTTGTAGTATATGAAACATCTAAAACTAAACTTCAGTGCCAGAACAACCAAACTTGATCTGCATTAAATTTGGTGCTAATATCTGACTTTGAACATTTCTATATTTTTATATATGATATTTACAGGTGGGCACATATTACAATTGCATTAAAGTTAAATAAGGTGGCCGAGATGTTCTGAAAATGTTTCATGTTCATTTAACTTTGAACAAACTGTTGCCAATAAATAACATAAATGTAAAATCTACAGTAAGTTACTGGCAGCTAGTTGGCAGTAATACCCAGTAATACTGTAATTTCTACAGATTTTTTACAGTGTAAATATTGAGAAAATTGCCTTTATAGTTTTGCATCCACTAACAAAAATAAAGTTTTGATATATTTATGGTAACTTTGACCTATACAGGATATTGTGTGCTATTTTGCTTCATTCTCGTTTTCCTTTCTCTCCACAGGCGGCCACTAAGACACAAAGACACTGTTACTGAGACTTCGAGTATTTCTCACCGGCTCTGCTGTTTACAGCTTTCTGGGTAGGTATCACGTTCACAGTTTGCTCTTCAATGATTCATTCTCGTTCTGCTCTCTCTCCACAGGTGGCCGCTAGAACACAAAGACACTGTTACTGAGACTTCGGGTATTTCTCACCGGCTCTGCTGTTTACAGCTTTCCGGGTAGGTATCACGTTCACAGTTTGCTCTTCAATGATTCATTCTCGTTCTGCTCTCTCTCCACAGGTGGCCGCGGCTCTGCTGTTTACAGCTTTCTGGGTAGGTATGGTTCTCCTCCGTAGGTCAGCAGAGGGGCGAAGGTCACACACCACCTCACCGGGTCGAGCGCTGCCCTATCTCCAATGCCCATAGGCCGATCGATTCCTAGACGGGGGCGCCCTTTTCGTAGAGACCACGGGGCGGCGGACCCTTTCGCCTCTGACTCTGCGACAAAGCAGACACAGGTAAGTTCACACCACGAATGTTTCCAATGGTTTACTCACGGTCACGGACAGCTCTTAGTCTGCGTCCCTTCGTACTCCGAACAGCACACTACAAATAGTAACAGTAGTTTCTGAGGTCGTTGGCCTCTCCGTCCTCTGCCCAGTGGAAGAAAATGGAGGATGCGGGGCTTCGTCTACAAGACACACAGCAACCCACAGCAAATACACAGCACCACTCCAACGTGAAAAGATTTATTACACAGTCTCACTCACCACACTATAAGTGCACCACAACAAGGGAAGCGCCCGGTGTCCTCCACTGCACTTGGGCTACGATAAGGCGATGGGAAATACGACCACAATAAGTCTCGTTGCGGCGGCTGTTTGAATGTGTACTTCTAACGGCTCGCCCACCACACTCTTGTAGGGGTAGGGCCGCCCTCCTTCTCCTGGAGGTTTCCAATGGCTACACAAGTTAATTTTTGCCAGTTCCTCCACCCAAAAAAAAAGGGCATACTCACGGTGGATAGCCTTTATTTACGTTGTACCAAACGGTCAATAACTCTTCCTGCTTTACTCCTTCAGTATTGGTTAGAACAAAGTTCCTTCTTACCCACAGGACTTTCCTGTTTACTCCAGCAGGTCCACAATAAAGGCTGAAACGAGAGAGAGAGAGAGAAACACAGACAGCCACCACGTCCAAAAATGAGCACAGCTCCGTTTCCCAGCACCCACTAAACTGTCAGCACAATGCTCTCTTCGGGGTGCTCCTTTTCTCCTCCCACGTATCGCCTTTCTTTCACCCCAGGCAACTCCTGTCTTCTTTCCGCGCGCTCCAAGCGCAGCCCGGATCAACAGAGCCTGCGGGCTCTTCAAAAGGTACGTAGTTGCTTCTTTCTGCACTAAGCAGAGGAGCTTTCCCCGTGTCAATCCCCCTCTCGTGCCCGACCTCCCAAACTGTGCTTTAACTGCTCTTAAAATACTCCTCTGTGTACTCCAGTTATCCAATCGCCCGGCGATCTCTTCAACTAGGCACAGCTGTGCCCAATCGGCTGATTACAGCCTCCGCGAATCTGCCGGATGTCCGGTGTTCCTGTTTTCCGGTCTGGACGGAAACATCCGGGCGGAACCAAACTTTCCCAACTTTTGGTTCCGCCCTGAAAAGATCGTCACCTTGTGACATCCTCCCCCGCCAATCCGTTCTCGTCCCGAGAACGCGTTGTTTGGGGACTGAAAGAGTGTTGATGGGAGCTGTTCTTTTAAAAAAATGTGGTAGGCCATTGGGGGACCTTGGTCTCAACCCGAGGTGGACTGCCGACTACGCCAAATCTGTCACAGGTAGGGGTGGACCCAGATGTAACTAAGGTCACGCCCCTTTCTCCACCTCGAGGAGATTCCCAAAGCCACCCCAATGACCAGACACACAAGGTAAGCATGAAATTAAAATATCCTTTATTAAATTACTTAAAAATATTAAATAAGGAAGGGAAAAAGGGGAACTTAAAATAATGGCCACTCTATGCTCTCCTCCACCACCACTGTATCTTCACACGGCCCATTCTCCTCATGTTCATTCTCGTTTTCCTTTCTCTCCACAGGCGGCCACTAAGACACAAAGACACTGTTACTGAGACTTCGAGTATTTCTCACCGGCTCTGCTGTTTACAGCTTTCTGGGTAGGTATCACGTTCACAGTTTGCTCTTCAATGATTCATTCTCGTTCTGCTCTCTCTCCACAGGTGGCCGCTAGAACACAAAGACACTGTTACTGAGACTTCGGGTATTTCTCACCGGCTCTGCTGTTTACAGCTTTCCGGGTAGGTATCACGTTCACAGTTTGCTCTTCAATGATTCATTCTCGTTCTGCTCTCTCTCCACAGGTGGCCGCGGCTCTGCTGTTTACAGCTTTCTGGGTAGGTATGGTTCTCCTCCGTAGGTCAGCAGAGGGGCGAAGGTCACACACCACCTCACCGGGTCGAGCGCTGCCCTATCTCCAATGCCCATAGGCCGATCGATTCCTAGACGGGGGCGCCCTTTTCGTAGAGACCACGGGGCGGCGGACCCTTTCGCCTCTGACTCTGCGACAAAGCAGACACAGGTAAGTTCACACCACGAATGTTTCCAATGGTTTACTCACGGTCACGGACAGCTCTTAGTCTGCGTCCCTTCGTACTCCGAACAGCACACTACAAATAGTAACAGTAGTTTCTGAGGTCGTTGGCCTCTCCGTCCTCTGCCCAGTGGAAGAAAATGGAGGATGCGGGGCTTCGTCTACAAGACACACAGCAACCCACAGCAAATACACAGCACCACTCCAACGTGAAAAGATTTATTACACAGTCTCACTCACCACACTATAAGTGCACCACAACAAGGGAAGCGCCCGGTGTCCTCCACTGCACTTGGGCTACGATAAGGCGATGGGAAATACGACCACAATAAGTCTCGTTGCGGCGGCTGTTTGAATGTGTACTTCTAACGGCTCGCCCACCACACTCTTGTAGGGGTAGGGCCGCCCTCCTTCTCCTGGAGGTTTCCAATGGCTACACAAGTTAATTTTTGCCAGTTCCTCCACCCAAAAAAAAAGGGCATACTCACGGTGGATAGCCTTTATTTACGTTGTACCAAACGGTCAATAACTCTTCCTGCTTTACTCCTTCAGTATTGGTTAGAACAAAGTTCCTTCTTACCCACAGGACTTTCCTGTTTACTCCAGCAGGTCCACAATAAAGGCTGAAACGAGAGAGAGAGAGAGAAACACAGACAGCCACCACGTCCAAAAATGAGCACAGCTCCGTTTCCCAGCACCCACTAAACTGTCAGCACAATGCTCTCTTCGGGGTGCTCCTTTTCTCCTCCCACGTATCGCCTTTCTTTCACCCCAGGCAACTCCTGTCTTCTTTCCGCGCGCTCCAAGCGCAGCCCGGATCAACAGAGCCTGCGGGCTCTTCAAAAGGTACGTAGTTGCTTCTTTCTGCACTAAGCAGAGGAGCTTTCCCCGTGTCAATCCCCCTCTCGTGCCCGACCTCCCAAACTGTGCTTTAACTGCTCTTAAAATACTCCTCTGTGTACTCCAGTTATCCAATCGCCCGGCGATCTCTTCAACTAGGCACAGCTGTGCCCAATCGGCTGATTACAGCCTCCGCGAATCTGCCGGATGTCCGGTGTTCCTGTTTTCCGGTCTGGACGGAAACATCCGGGCGGAACCAAACTTTCCCAACTTTTGGTTCCGCCCTGAAAAGATCGTCACCTTGTGACATCCTCCCCCGCCAATCCGTTCTCGTCCCGAGAACGCGTTGTTTGGGGACTGAAAGAGTGTTGATGGGAGCTGTTCTTTTAAAAAAATGTGGTAGGCCATTGGGGGACCTTGGTCTCAACCCGAGGTGGACTGCCGACTACGCCAAATCTGTCACAGGTAGGGGTGGACCCAGATGTAACTAAGGTCACGCCCCTTTCTCCACCTCGAGGAGATTCCCAAAGCCACCCCAATGACCAGACACACAAGGTAAGCATGAAATTAAAATATCCTTTATTAAATTACTTAAAAATATTAAATAAGGAAGGGAAAAAGGGGAACTTAAAATAATGGCCACTCTAGGCTCTCCTCCACCACCACTGTATCTTCACACGGCCCATTCTCCTCATGTTCATTCTCGTTTTCCTTTCTCTCCACAGGCGGCCACTAAGACACAAAGACACTGTTACTGAGACTTCGAGTATTTCTCACCGGCTCTGCTGTTTACAGCTTTCTGGGTAGGTATCACGTTCACAGTTTGCTCTTCAATGATTCATTCTCGTTCTGCTCTCTCTCCACAGGTGGCCGCTAGAACACAAAGACACTGTTACTGAGACTTCGGGTATTTCTCACCGGCTCTGCTGTTTACAGCTTTCCGGGTAGGTATCACGTTCACAGTTTGCTCTTCAATGATTCATTCTCGTTCTGCTCTCTCTCCACAGGTGGCCGCGGCTCTGCTGTTTACAGCTTTCTGGGTAGGTATGGTTCTCCTCCGTAGGTCAGCAGAGGGGCGAAGGTCACACACCACCTCACCGGGTCGAGCGCTGCCCTATCTCCAATGCCCATAGGCCGATCGATTCCTAGACGGGGGCGCCCTTTTCGTAGAGACCACGGGGCGGCGGACCCTTTCGCCTCTGACTCTGCGACAAAGCAGACACAGGTAAGTTCACACCACGAATGTTTCCAATGGTTTACTCACGGTCACGGACAGCTCTTAGTCTGCGTCCCTTCGTACTCCGAACAGCACACTACAAATAGTAACAGTAGTTTCTGAGGTCGTTGGCCTCTCCGTCCTCTGCCCAGTGGAAGAAAATGGAGGATGCGGGGCTTCGTCTACAAGACACACAGCAACCCACAGCAAATACACAGCACCACTCCAACGTGAAAAGATTTATTACACAGTCTCACTCACCACACTATAAGTGCACCACAACAAGGGAAGCGCCCGGTGTCCTCCACTGCACTTGGGCTACGATAAGGCGATGGGAAATACGACCACAATAAGTCTCGTTGCGGCGGCTGTTTGAATGTGTACTTCTAACGGCTCGCCCACCACACTCTTGTAGGGGTAGGGCCGCCCTCCTTCTCCTGGAGGTTTCCAATGGCTACACAAGTTAATTTTTGCCAGTTCCTCCACCCAAAAAAAAAGGGCATACTCACGGTGGATAGCCTTTATTTACGTTGTACCAAACGGTCAATAACTCTTCCTGCTTTACTCCTTCAGTATTGGTTAGAACAAAGTTCCTTCTTACCCACAGGACTTTCCTGTTTACTCCAGCAGGTCCACAATAAAGGCTGAAACGAGAGAGAGAGAGAGAAACACAGACAGCCACCACGTCCAAAAATGAGCACAGCTCCGTTTCCCAGCACCCACTAAACTGTCAGCACAATGCTCTCTTCGGGGTGCTCCTTTTCTCCTCCCACGTATCGCCTTTCTTTCACCCCAGGCAACTCCTGTCTTCTTTCCGCGCGCTCCAAGCGCAGCCCGGATCAACAGAGCCTGCGGGCTCTTCAAAAGGTACGTAGTTGCTTCTTTCTGCACTAAGCAGAGGAGCTTTCCCCGTGTCAATCCCCCTCTCGTGCCCGACCTCCCAAACTGTGCTTTAACTGCTCTTAAAATACTCCTCTGTGTACTCCAGTTATCCAATCGCCCGGCGATCTCTTCAACTAGGCACAGCTGTGCCCAATCGGCTGATTACAGCCTCCGCGAATCTGCCGGATGTCCGGTGTTCCTGTTTTCCGGTCTGGACGGAAACATCCGGGCGGAACCAAACTTTCCCAACTTTTGGTTCCGCCCTGAAAAGATCGTCACCTTGTGACATCCTCCCCCGCCAATCCGTTCTCGTCCCGAGAACGCGTTGTTTGGGGACTGAAAGAGTGTTGATGGGAGCTGTTCTTTTAAAAAAATGTGGTAGGCCATTGGGGGACCTTGGTCTCAACCCGAGGTGGACTGCCGACTACGCCAAATCTGTCACAGGTAGGGGTGGACCCAGATGTAACTAAGGTCACGCCCCTTTCTCCACCTCGAGGAGATTCCCAAAGCCACCCCAATGACCAGACACACAAGGTAAGCATGAAATTAAAATATCCTTTATTAAATTACTTAAAAATATTAAATAAGGAAGGGAAAAAGGGGAACTTAAAATAATGGCCACTCTATGCTCTCCTCCACCACCACTGTATCTTCACACGGCCCATTCTCCTCATGTTCATTCTCGTTTTCCTTTCTCTCCACAGGCGGCCACTAAGACACAAAGACACTGTTACTGAGACTTCGAGTATTTCTCACCGGCTCTGCTGTTTACAGCTTTCTGGGTAGGTATCACGTTCACAGTTTGCTCTTCAATGATTCATTCTCGTTCTGCTCTCTCTCCACAGGTGGCCGCTAGAACACAAAGACACTGTTACTGAGACTTCGGGTATTTCTCACCGGCTCTGCTGTTTACAGCTTTCCGGGTAGGTATCACGTTCACAGTTTGCTCTTCAATGATTCATTCTCGTTCTGCTCTCTCTCCACAGGTGGCCGCGGCTCTGCTGTTTACAGCTTTCTGGGTAGGTATGGTTCTCCTCCGTAGGTCAGCAGAGGGGCGAAGGTCACACACCACCTCACCGGGTCGAGCGCTGCCCTATCTCCAATGCCCATAGGCCGATCGATTCCTAGACGGGGGCGCCCTTTTCGTAGAGACCACGGGGCGGCGGACCCTTTCGCCTCTGACTCTGCGACAAAGCAGACACAGGTAAGTTCACACCACGAATGTTTCCAATGGTTTACTCACGGTCACGGACAGCTCTTAGTCTGCGTCCCTTCGTACTCCGAACAGCACACTACAAATAGTAACAGTAGTTTCTGAGGTCGTTGGCCTCTCCGTCCTCTGCCCAGTGGAAGAAAATGGAGGATGCGGGGCTTCGTCTACAAGACACACAGCAACCCACAGCAAATACACAGCACCACTCCAACGTGAAAAGATTTATTACACAGTCTCACTCACCACACTATAAGTGCACCACAACAAGGGAAGCGCCCGGTGTCCTCCACTGCACTTGGGCTACGATAAGGCGATGGGAAATACGACCACAATAAGTCTCGTTGCGGCGGCTGTTTGAATGTGTACTTCTAACGGCTCGCCCACCACACTCTTGTAGGGGTAGGGCCGCCCTCCTTCTCCTGGAGGTTTCCAATGGCTACACAAGTTAATTTTTGCCAGTTCCTCCACCCAAAAAAAAAGGGCATACTCACGGTGGATAGCCTTTATTTACGTTGTACCAAACGGTCAATAACTCTTCCTGCTTTACTCCTTCAGTATTGGTTAGAACAAAGTTCCTTCTTACCCACAGGACTTTCCTGTTTACTCCAGCAGGTCCACAATAAAGGCTGAAACGAGAGAGAGAGAGAGAAACACAGACAGCCACCACGTCCAAAAATGAGCACAGCTCCGTTTCCCAGCACCCACTAAACTGTCAGCACAATGCTCTCTTCGGGGTGCTCCTTTTCTCCTCCCACGTATCGCCTTTCTTTCACCCCAGGCAACTCCTGTCTTCTTTCCGCGCGCTCCAAGCGCAGCCCGGATCAACAGAGCCTGCGGGCTCTTCAAAAGGTACGTAGTTGCTTCTTTCTGCACTAAGCAGAGGAGCTTTCCCCGTGTCAATCCCCCTCTCGTGCCCGACCTCCCAAACTGTGCTTTAACTGCTCTTAAAATACTCCTCTGTGTACTCCAGTTATCCAATCGCCCGGCGATCTCTTCAACTAGGCACAGCTGTGCCCAATCGGCTGATTACAGCCTCCGCGAATCTGCCGGATGTCCGGTGTTCCTGTTTTCCGGTCTGGACGGAAACATCCGGGCGGAACCAAACTTTCCCAACTTTTGGTTCCGCCCTGAAAAGATCGTCACCTTGTGACATCTATGTAAATCTAACCCTAAACCGACGCGAAAATGGTAAGAAAATAGGAAAGAGAATGCAACGGACGTAATAGTATTGAAGTCCCCAGTTCGTCAAAAAATGACGCGAAAGGTATACCCTCCGCGTCAACATATTGACGCATGGTCAAGTGTCGTCAAATATTGACGCCATGGGGTGAGACTGGGTTAAGCAATTGACTTTTAGGTAGCCTTTGCTGTTCAAGCAGACACCATTTTTTAAACTTTAAGTTAAAGCTAAACTTTAATTTCAGCTAAATTTAGCTGATCAGACCTACATTTCATGTGAATAACTTTGTTGAACTGAATTAAATTTTACACAATTGTCCATCACTATATGCTGTATAAAACATAAAAAATGATTTATAATACTGTATGACATCCAGACGTTTTAAAACATGCAAACACACTTATCCATCCCATATTTAATACTTTATTCATCAACACTTTGGTATAACAAATGACACCTGACTTATTTCTCATTATAAAACGGTAACGGTTAGTTCCAATCCTTGATTCTCATTGGTCAATATGTGTGCTTTATTCACGATAAAACACTGCTATGACTGCTTCACCCAACGGTTCTGTTTATCAATGCGCCCTTAGCAATACCCTTAGCAACCACATGTATCGGTTTGTTGTTTTTATTTGAGCTTTCATGCATATTACACATTGGAACAAATTTTTGTTCATGGTCAGGGACTATTTTTTCTAGCGCAAGGAATGCTTTTTATTGATTTAACTTCATGAAAGTTGCACTAATTTTTTTACTTTAATCTTGTGTGATAACCGTTTTATAAAAGCAATAAGTTACTTGAGGCAAGTGCTGTATCGTGAATAAGTAACGGCTGAAGGGCGTTGTTATTCACGATACAGCACAGCCTCTCGTACCTTATTGCTTACATATATGCTAGAATAATAGGGCAGTTTCCTGTAGGGGGTTTAGATTAATCCATGACAAGGCCTTATTAGGACATTTTTACAAACAAACCATACACAAAATATGACTGGTGTGCATTTTAGACAAAGCAGTGGCACTGATCTATGTTAAGATTCTTCAGTACAAGGCGTTTTTAAATTATGATAGCTCAAACATGCATTTTAGTCTGGGAAACCGCCCCAAAATGTTTCAAACATCCGTGCTATGCCATGGTTTCGATTTGCACCTGAACGTGCACTTGACATCATTTTCATGCGATATTAGTTGTATGTGTTCATCAGAGATCTTAAGACTGTAATAACTGTCATGTGAAATTGCATTGATAGAGTGACCTTTGCGTTTGCAATGAAACCCTGCTGTTTCGCTTTTACCACAGGGGAATACAACCGCGCACTACAATTAACTGATCTTGTCGCACTATGTGAAGCCTTTCAAACAATTCCCCTCTGAGGACAAATAGTAATTAAGAAACCGCTAAACTGTAGCAAGTGCCTCCAAGGCAATGTGAAACAATCTGGCAGATCTGTTAATTGATGTTTACTTGTGACAGTGGGCATCTTCACCAACTGAACAACATAAGAAATAGGTTACCCAGTTTTTTATTTTGAGTTAGTAAAACTCGTGGGGTCTGAGACCAATAATGAAAAAGCTTTAATTTGGCATTTTTCAAGTTTAATTTGAGGAAAAAACACAAACGCCATCACTATCTGCTGTACATTTCGGTGTGTACGCTCCTTCAAAAACTGCCACCAAAAGAAGCGATACATCATCTTGGTTGTGAAAAAGCATTGGTTCTGGTTATTGCATCATTATGTCAGCTTGGAATGTGAAACGCAATTGACTGTCGAGACTGATCACGTCATGCTCATGTCGTCAATATTTGACGACACTTGACCATTCGTCATATGTTGACGCGAAGGGTATACCTTTCGCGTCATTTTTTGACGACCTGGGGACTTCAATACTATTACGTCCGTTGCATTCTCTTTCCTATTTTCTTACCATTTTCGCGTCGGTTTAGGGTTAGATTTACATAATGACATCCCTACCCAAACCTAACTCTAACCCCAACGCCAGGTGACAGCTGTTTCATTTCGCGTACCTAACTCTAACCCCAACGCCAGGTGACAACTGTTTCATTTCGCGTACCTAACTCTAACCCCAACGCCAGGTGACAACTGTTTAATTTCGCGTACACTGTTTAATTTTGCGTAATCTAACCCTAAACCGACGCGAAAATGGTAAGAAAATAGGAAAGAGAATGCAACGGACGTAATAGTATTGAAGTCCCCAGTTCGTCAAAAAATAACGCGAAAGGTATACCCTTCGCGTCAACATATGACGAATGGCCAAGTGTCGTCAAATATTGACGACATGGGGTGAGACTGTGTTATTTATGTTTGAATGAGACCTGACTGCGTGCATTGCGTTAATGGAGTTCTTCATATAAAGTGATTGTATGGCTTTAGTTCGCAAGGATTGCAAGTGAGTTGTTTGTAATACTTTTATTCTGTTGTTTTTTGGTTGTTTTATGCATTTCCCTGCCAATGACGCTTCCCTAATAAGTTTTCACAGTAATCTGTAATTTCGCTATTATCCACTTGGTGGCTCTCCTACCAAACTTATAAAAACTGAAGCCTCAACTTATTTAAAAACATAGAAAACTCTGTGTATGTTTTGATCATCATTCTGAATCTGATCTCTAAAGAAAGCCCTTTATAAACATGCAGATATTTCACATTTTTCCTCAAAATTTTGTATTTTTGAAGAAACCTACTCATGTTTGTACCGAGCCCCTAAGGTGACATTGGAGTAAAAAAAATCTAAAGTTTAGTTTCATGTGCTCACGCGAAACTTTCATGTCCTCACGCGAAACCTTCATGTGCAGAATGTTTTTTTTTTTTAAGTTTACGTGAGCACGTGAAACTAAACGTGGTAGTTTCAAGTGCGCATGTGATAGTTTCACAAGCGCGAGAGAAAGTTTCACGTGACAACGCGCTAGTTTCACGTGCGCACGCAAAACTAAATTTTATTTTATTTAATTTTTGCTCCATATCCCCTTAGGGGCTCCGTATATTTGAGAGGTAATAAAAATAAATAAAGATAGGGTGAAATTGTTTTTTTCCGTTTTTTGTTTGTTTGAAAGCAGAGGGTCTGTTCTTTTATTTGATATATTGTTTGTTTATATATTTTTAGTAGAACATTTTCTGGAAGGCATTTTTTAAGGCCAACTTAAAAAAAAACGCTGGCGAGGAAAGAGTTAAATACACATACCTGTACTTTTACTTGCTATTGTGTTTTATATTGTTATGAATGCACTGTAAAAAGACTGGTTGTTCAACTTAAAAAAACTAAGTGTACTTTACAATTTAACCTTAAAATATTAGTTGACTCAAAAAAAGTTGTGTAAAAATGTGTCAACTAATATTTTTAAGTTGAATTAACTCAAAAGTTTTAGGTAATCAGGTAACTTACTTTATTAAGTTAAACCAACTTTTTACAGGGTATAGGGTGGGGTTAGATACTTCAAATTATCTTTAAAACCATAAATGTTTAAGAAACCCTTTCTAATTTTACAAATGCAGAAATTGAAATGTGTCTAATCTGATATAAGGCAAACAACCTTAAGACGTAAAAACAGGTTGTACTCTAATAAGCTGCCACTGGCCGCTAGAGGGCGCTTATCCCTAACACGTATCGTAACGTCGTAATAAGCTGCTTGCACAAACAAACTATAAGGTTGTTATTTTTTGAGAACAGTCTCTTCTAGTTTTAAATATGTTCTTCAAAGTGTTAGTCTCAGACCTTTCAGCCCCACCATACCTTTAAAATGTATAATTGGCCTTGATTGTCCCATTAAATCTGTGTAAATCCGTCACTTAAGTCAGATGCTTTTAATCCTCTTCCTTATGTTAACAGCTTTTTATAAAAACCTCACACCATCCATGCAGATCTTCACCTAACAAACGATAGCCAAGACTCCTTCCGTATAGTGGCATCTCCCAATCCAACATCTATTATGTATGACTCATTGAGATGAGGTCAAACAGCTGCTCCCGCAGATTAATGTGCACATAAATATTAATCAAATGTGCTCCTAGGGCTACGCTCGCATAATCTGCAAAACAATTTAAAATCCTGGGCGGCTCTGTAAGAACGGGAAAATCGCACGGTGAGACTTATCCTACTAGAAATGATCGCAATTCCACAAGGGAAACTTAATCCGCACATACATTTACTAAACAAAGCCTTTTTTTATGTTTGCTTGCTATAAAAGCATTGTAAAGAATACAGTCATTAATGTCGACCCACCAGTTGTGATTCCCCGGGATGAGAGCACACTAGTCGGTGGGGTTTGGACAGATTTAGTCAAGTGTTAACGTTTTTATTTAGCAAGATAGGGGACTTGAGTTTAAATCCCTAATATGGCAATATTTTTCTGTCAAGTGAAATTAATATCTGGTGTTTTGTTTAATAATAATAGAGAGATTTACAGGAGTTGCTAGATAGATAATGTCTATGGAAGCATCACGATTGACTTTACTTCCGAATTGTGATGCATTACCGAGTAAAACGGAGTATCACACAAGGAAAATAGTGGAGGGGGCGGGGTTAATGGATACCCCGCCCAAGCTGTCTAGTTGACGTCATCAGAGAATGATCGCCACAAGAGGGCGGAAGTAAGTTTTTTTTTTTATTAAAGTTTATGAGGGCATATGAATAAAAAAATTACTTGCACAGATAAATTGTTTATAAGAACACTGCAATATTCCATAAAAAATTGTCAGTTTTGATTTCATGGGGACTTTAAAGGCCAAACTCATCACATCTCAGCTCATCCACTACCTTACACAAACATACTGTAGGGCCTTGCTCAAAATCACCCATCACCATGATATTTCTGCCGCCTAACATTTTTCTTGTTAATGACTGCCCCGCAAAAACAAGACATCAGTGTTCGTTCATCAAATCTCCCACTAACCCATCATGGCTGCGCTCGTACCATCTATTTGTCATGCCCGCTGGTATTTGTGGCGTCCTTAAAGCGCAACAGTTCTGCCATTATGCTAATGCAGGAATGTTCAATGCAACACAGAGCTAAATTGAGAAGCAAAGGACGGCAGATGGGAGTACAGGGCCACTGCTAATGAAATGCGAAACAGTGCGATGCAAAACTGCACTTATTAAAATATTTCACTAAAAGCTGGGGCCTGAAACAAAAGTGTGATTATCAGGTTCGCTCCCCGGCAGAACGACAGTAAATTGATGTTACGGCACACACTCAACCCTCATTAAATTGGCTACAGTCCACAACAATGAATTGCAGGAAAACAGAGTGCTAAATTACAATTGTATTATCCATTCATTGCACCTTTAAAGCTTACGTTAAGTGCATAGTTAAGAAAGATTCTTGTAGCCCACTTGGCCGAGCATGGGTTTGATTCCCGGGGGCACATAAAAAAATGTATAACTTAAAATGCACTGTAATGGCTTTGGATAAAAGTACATTTTAGGTGTAAATGAATGTTGGATTAAAAGGTATTACGTGATTATATCACCACACACTGTCATTGGAAAAAGGCACTTTTGTGCATTTGCCTATTCATAGATATTATAGATGGATATGAACAAGATATATTTTTTAATTCTTTTATTAAAACACCCATTTTATGCATAGCCTACAGTAGTCACCTGAAGATAAACAGTTTAATTGGGGTTGAGGTTCACATATTAGGTTAGGAAAAATATATTTTTGAATTAAAATTATGATATTCAGAGATTGAAATGTTTAATTACAAAACCATTAGCAATCAGAGTTGGTTTTTCACTGAAAAAATTATTCTGACCCTAATTAAATTTAACATATTTAAAATTTGCCTATTTTATCCATTACAATATCTTTTTTTAGTTTTAAGGAAAAATATAAAGTGACTTAATGAGATGGACGAGAACAGTCTCATTGACATGTATCAGTTATTTAGTGTTGTTTTGATCAGAAAGCATTACTGTACATTACAGTACGTGTAAATACCTTGATTTGAAAGCATTTACATTGGAAATGTGCCATAATCAGCTTCTGTTTCAATTAGGTGTTTATGGTTAGCTTGCTAATGTGTGGTATAATAACATTATATTTCAAAATTTGAGCAGAACTAGCATGATTAGATATAGCAATACTAAACAATAGTAGAGTTTAAAACATTTTTACTCAGTAAAAAGTTCAGTAAGAGTAAGTTCAACCAAAATTTAGATTTTTCATTGCTTGCAACCACTTACCTTAAAAAGCAAATTGAGCAAATTCAATGAACAGCTTTCACTTCTCTGGGATGATATGGGGTGGCCACGTATTGTGTCAAACCAGATACACAAAATTACACAACCTGCATGCTTCAGGAAAACATTGAGTCTTGTGGAGGACCTATGGAGATTTTTTGTAGTACTGATGGGCACGTGCTGTTCTGTATGTTGCTGTAACCAGCATGCAACAAAACACGGTAATATATATCATAAACATGATATCAAAAGAGTGTGACAGCCAGTAGCGTAGCCAGAAATGTTCAAGTGGGTGGGCCTTCATAAAACAGGGTGGGCAAAGCGTACAACATATGTCCCCTGTGCTGTCCAAATGTGTTTACTTTGAATACATACATTCTAATGTTGAGCTACAGGCAGAAGACAGTACAGGCTATACATTGATTTTGATAGGAATTTAGTTTTTTTAAAATAAGTAGATAAGCCCTCGTCCAGCAATCCCAATGCTGTTGATGGTCATTAAACATCTAAAATGATCTTTGTTTGTACATTTTCTGAGAGGTAAATGCTTAACCTAATATGCAAAGTTGCGCACTTGCGTGTTTGTGTTTTGGTTTCGGTTTTTAAAACATGTAGGAATGAGAAAATAAAGTAAAGGATTTGGTGGATGTTAAAATAGTTATAAAGAGAGATAAAGTTCGGGAGCTGATTTGATGTTTAAAGAGCGACAAGACTCGAAAACGATCTTCCTCACGTTCACTGATAGATACGAAGTTTGGACACACAGAGGCGCGAGTGCGCGACCCCGATATATACAATAATGTGCAAAAGTCTTAGGCCACCATGCTACCATAAGATTAGTTGTTTTTGCAATTGTATAGTGATCATATATAATTATTTCTCAGTCTCTTTATTAGAATACAACCAGAAAATACAAGAAATGTGTATGTAGTATTACAAACTGTATAAAGTATAAGCTGATGTGTGAAATATTTAGGGTAAACTCCCCTTCCACTTGAGCAATAGCAGGCAGCTGCAGGATCTCTTAAACCCAAATAAAATTTAATCATAATTTCTAATTCTAATCGAATGACTTCAGGACTTTAGTCTTCTCAAAAAAACTCAAGATGTGTTTAATGCCAATCACACTAAATATTGACTGATGCCTGAACAATCCTTTTAGTTTTTAAATTTTTTTGTTTTTAATTTTGTGTACATATTTCCTGTATTTTCTGTTTGTATCTTAAAAAAGAGTGAAAAATAAGTATGGATGCACATTAAAACTTTGCTAAAACAACAAAGCTGGTGATGGTGGCCTAAGACTTTTGCACAATACTGTACATATATACAGAGAACAGGACATTTTTCCTATAGGTGTGTGTAGCAAATCTTTGATTTTAAGGTATGGATGGATGCAGTGATTTTTGTTTTTGAAACTTCAAAAATCTCAAAAAAATGACTTTGTTGACTTTATCTTTAACTTCAAACAGGTGTAGCTCTGTAATTTCTGTCAGATTAAATCATACATCATTTTGAAGTTTTATTAAATAGAGCTTGTCAAAATAACACAAACTAATTTTTGATCATTATGAGTAAGGGTCACATATATAAACTGTGTGCCAAATTACGCTTCAAAGGAGAAAATAATAAAATAACTTGTAATATAACATGTTTGAATTCACATTTACATCCTCTTTATGATGTTTATTTGTAGTGTTATTATTTATTGTTGTTGAATTACTTAATTTTGTCTGGAAAATGGCTTTCTGGTTGGGTGGGCCACATATAAAATTGGGTGGGCCGGGCCTTCCCGTAGCTACGCCTCTGGTGACAGCTCTGCTACTAAATTGCTTTTGAGAGTTGTTATTTTCTGTATAGTAGAGAAGTCATCAGAAGGTTTAAAACTGATACAATCATGTGAGGTATGTCTTTGTTTACTGCTATTAGTTCAGCACAGACAAATGTCAAAGTACTGTAGCTTACAAAATAACAGTACTTTGAAGTTCTTCTTTTAATAAAGATAAATAGCTGGACAAACAGAAGTGCTTGATATCAACCTCTGCGCATGTACTGTAGTGTGCAACAGCAATTTTTCTTTACAAATTTCTAGGCATATCAGAATAATGAAATTACAAAATATTAATATTAGAATTAAAAGCAGCAAAATACTAAATAAAATACTAAAATAATACAGGGAAAATACGGACAGTTGTGAAGATGTTTTTATGCTATTCAAAAAGAAATTTCATTTTTATGTGCAGTATAATATGTTGTATGCCAAACTTTCTTATACTTTTCTTTTGATAATCTGGGAAAATTCCTGGGACTCTCGTTATAAATTAAACCATTATTTATATAAAAGTGAAATTACTGAACCTTAACATATGACCCTGATTAAAAATGCTCATGTACAAGAAGAAACCATGTCGAACGCATCTGAACTCCTCACTTTTAGTTTTATTTAAATGGAGTTTGAAGTTCCCAGCATGCATTGCAGCATGTTAAATGATGTGTTTAATTAAAAGGATGAGTGTTTTAGTGTATGTAGGCTTTATTTATGCTGTTGTTGTTGTCTCTGTTAATTATCTATTGTATTAAGAGTTTTGTTTTAATAAATGATGTTTGTTGATCATGACTGAGATTTGTGTGTTAGTGTTGCTCCTTGTAAAATTGCATTTAACACAAACTGTGTATGCAGTTACTTGACCATTAATTTGTTCTGTCTTAAGTAGACATAGTGTGTATAATATAATGAAGTTACCAAAAAAATCTTTTCAGAAGGGTGTATTTGTCAAGTTTTTGGCAAAGGATCATTGCATGAACAAACTAATTTAAGTTGGCTAAACATTAACACAATTGTCATGGTTGTTTTTTTTAAAAACAACTACTTATTTTATGCTGTACACTTGCAGTATAGCAGTGCGGTAGCACTTTATTTTACAGTATGTGTACTTACCTTGTACATATATGGTAATATGTTACTTACAGACTAATGTGTTGTACTTACTTTTGAGTATCCACATGTTAATTAAATGGCATCAATACTGTACTTATGAGTGGTACATGCTTGTTAGTTATTATTATGTAATTCTAGGTAAGTACTGGGTAATGTATGTACTATACACTTACCATGCACATACAATTTGTAAGTAAAGTAGTGTTTGTTATCAGTTATTATATATGTACACTATAAATACCTGTCATTAACCCACACTTGCCTGTAAGTACTGAAATCTTATATTGTATATTCATTTGTAAGTACAGTAGTGTTTCTTGTTAGTTACAGTATACCTACACTATAAGTATGTATCCGGTATTACCCAGTACTTATCTAGAGTTACATAATAACTACCACCATATATGTACCACTGGTAAGTACAGTAATGATACCCTTTACCATGTAAATCCTCAAAAGTAAGTACCACACATTTGTTTGTAAGTACAACATATTTTCCATATATGTACAAGGTTAAGTACATAAGTACGTAGTAAAAAAATGCTACCCATATATTTTATCGAAAATATCCAACATAACCCTAATAACAAGTATACTAACCACACACACCTGTACAGTAATCACATCAGTACAGTGTCACAGCAATGGACCTGACAGGAATCTGTCTCTCCATATGTACAGTAAGCCACCTCCTCTCTCAGTATCACAGTATCCTCCAGTTATTAAGTGCTACCTGAGCTCAGTGGTGTGACTGCAGTCCAGACATAACCCTGTGGTTCCTGGCAACTGTAACACAAACTCACACACACCACGCACACACACACACACACACACACACACACACACACACACACACACACACACACACACACACACACACACACACACACACACACACAGAGATGTGTTTCCATGACTTATGGGAACTTTCCATAGATGTAATGACTATACAAACTGTATATTTTATCCCCTTCTCCTTAATCTAACCACTTTCAGCATTTAACCATTTTAAAACACATCATTAACTATGGTTTATAAGCTGCTTTTCTTTATAAGTTCCAACAAGGTCAAGTATTACACACAAAATATATTGTATACCTCTTCTCTTATAGATCCAAACTTACACATGGTTAAATTCACATAAGCACATAGGGGCAAATATATGCACACACATGTACAGATGTACAACTTTATCACGTGCCAGTTTAAATAATGCTAATATGTGCAAGCTCACCAGCTGTGTGTTTACAGATAAGCATTATCGATCTGTTAGATTTTATTTGCAATGCAAAGCACATTCTGACAGCCCTGACCAGCTGAACATTTATATTAGCTTTATTTGAAATCCCAGGTTATCTTTACTCTCCTGATATTACTGCCACTTGTACAGGTGGGTACACATGGCCTGGCAGACCTCTCTTATTGTCATTCACATTCACACACTCTCAGAAATAAAAGTAAAGTCGTTGGTACCTTTTCAAAAAGTACACTTTTGTACCTAAAATGTGCATACTGGTTCCTCTAAGGTACATATAATATTATGTATCAAAATGCTACATATTAAGACCATTTTATTTTCTGAGACAGCAGTGATACCATTAGTTAAATTTACAGCAATTTGCAAATGGCTACGCAGACAAACAGATAGTTAAACATTTTTCTGTGTGCAGTCCGGATGACAACCTGTACAGGTGTGAGCATTGCGGGCATGGATATTTTTAGCGTGCAACTTTTGCTTCATTACTCACACCTCTAATTTTTCTGAAACAAATGAACCATCAACAGAAATTCAACAAAGATAATTAAATTGCCAGAGGAACTTCGAGACTGACGAGAAATATGAAATACGATTCGGTTTGTTGTCAGAGGGCAAATTGCTAAATGATGTGCCATACAAATGAACCATCCTCTTCATCTGCCAGCTCGCTGGAATGATGGCTCTCTCATGGTGTTTGGCTCTGGAGAAAATATGTTCCCCTCCAAGCCATTAATGATTCAATCTCTTTTGGAAACCAAAGACAGGCTGTTTCTTCATCTTTGGTTTTGATATATCACATACATCTTTGATATTGCATTATTGATAAACCATTTCACGTTATTACTGCAAATATCTGGTTCTAAAATATTAAACCAATGGTATAAAAAATGTGCTAAATTATGTACTGTAAATACTCTGTTTGTCCCCTGCCATCCATGGTTGATTTTTATGAGCAACATTTGGAGATGTAAATGCACCTTGTGCCTAAGCGTGGTCACAGCAGCGTAGACAAAACTTTCACGTCCACTGAATTCGTTGCCGTTGGCCCACAGATTCATCTGATTTAACGCCTCTGGATTAAAAGTTTGTGCAGCTGTGCTTAGGTGATCAGAAGACAGAATTTACCCTTCTTTGGTTTTCTTGGATTCTTCATGGTTCAACTAAACCATCTGAGGTCCCTGAATTTCAATTTCAACTAAGCAGTAGGCTGGAAATGTAAAACACATTAAGGGGATCTTCTGATTCTTCACGACTCACAGACCATGAACCTCAAAATGCAATAGCCATCAATAGTATTCAAACCAAAATGAATTCTGGGTCATACGGTCTTTTCGGTTGGTGTGTTCAAATTCTCTATTAGAATAATTTTTTATGGAAACTCAGATCTGTTTATGGACAAACTCGTGTTGTTTATATAGATATAACATGTTGTTATAGATATGTTAGTCATAAAAACAATAAATGAAATCTTTTTTTTTTAAGAAAGACCCGACCCAAGACATTCCAAAGAAATGTACCCAACCTGAAATTACCTGAATCACTTTTTACCCAAACTGACGTGCATAAACCCATGAAAATTAAGGGCTTGTTATAGTTGTGCGTAGGTTCTACGGCGTAGCTGCAACAGCGTACGTTCCGCGTCAGCCTTTTATACTTTTGCTTCGTTGTCCGCGTCGACGTGCAAACACACGCGCAGACCGCTGGTAGGCAGTATCCATGTGTATAAAGGTTACACATATGGATACTGCCTACCAGCGGTCGCGCTGTAACCACAGTAGCAGAGTGACCGTCAATAAAAAAGCAGCTTGGCAAGTTAACCCACAAACGAAGAAGAAACAGCAACTTGTGTATAATTTGACAATACCAGCAGTGATAGAAATAAAAAAAACAGCGACTTTTGTTGCAGTTTGACTTAAATCACTCCTCAACTTGCCCCATCTTTGTTTTCACCGTTGCAAATGGAAATACCTATGACGCAGTTTTTTTCCTGATGGGAGGGGTTCTGGTGGACCAATCACAGCGCTTGCGTTTCGCGTAGAACTGATGCGCTATTAAAAATTTAACGAAGTGGACTTTAGGCTACGCACAGCTACCCAAAGGCAATGGATAACCTACGGTGTAGCTACAGCACGACTATAAATTGGGCTTTAGACCCAAGTCCGACCCGAACCAGTGGAATTTTTTAACCCAACTGGACCTGACTGTTAACGGCTGTGTGTGCAGTCTGCAGATTCACATGCACCAATCAGACAGAAAGAAACCCCGGTGGCCTCACAACCCAAAATATTTGTTATTTTCGACGAGGTATTTGTTCCAGAGTTCAGTTTAGCATCTAGTCACACCATTATACAAACAGAGACCGGAAGTTAAAGGTGACATAGATTGATTGAACAGAGTATTTATCCTTGTTCTGTGATGTGACATTTCGACAAAATGTTTTTTGTTTGGGTCTGTAATGCCTTAGGAGCTTCCTAAAAACCTCTCTCAGATAGCTCTATTAGGGTGGGGGATTATGAACAAGTGGTTTTGCACCTATTTGGCTCCCCCTACTGGCTTAACTTGCAATCTCATTACTGATTGGCTGACTTTGCTGCCACTCAAAAAATGTAGCCAATTATTTTAAAGTGGAGGGGCAGTGAGATGCCTGTGATGTCATAAGCATCAGTTTTTCAGATTGGGCCGTTTTCTGGCTGACATTTCTAAAAGAGGAATTTCTATGAGACTGAGATGTTTATCATGTTTAGCACTTTTTGTATGTTTGTGAATGTGGGTAGACTACAATTATTTAACAAAGACAAGGTAAAATGGTTTTTCATTCTCTGTCCCCTTTAAGTTCCGCTAAGATGCGTAATCGTGTCACCGCATGTACGTCCGATGAAACCGTCTATACTGATTGGCTATATCACTCTGTCTCCTCTCCACTGGCTGGTATGTGATGGGTGTTCTGTCGCGGTTGGATGCTGCACATTGGTGGTTGAGAAAAATCCCCCTTTCATATGTATAGCGCTTGAGTGTTATCTGATGACAAAACAAGGGTAACAGCTAAAATGTAAATTTAAAGTTTATTAACAGGTCTGTCTCAGTGAAAATTAGAGGAGGGGTTGGAAAAGGACTTGATGCACATATGCAAAATAGTTTGTGCCATCTCAGGTCGTCTCGTGTCCGTTTGGCAAAACACATTCATTTTAAATTACCTGAGACCTGATGCCGCTATTATTATACCCGACCTGTGTCCGAGGCACACGGTTTTCGGATCTAAGTGTAAGAAAATGACCACACTTGTCTGTAGCTCAGTAGTCTGTAGCTTTTACGAACTATAGTTACACTTTTAAGATCACCTTTACATGGCAACAATTGTACTATAAACAGAAACGGTTTTGTTGACGTTTAAAAAAAAAATTGCGTAAGCACTACAATGTTATCAAAACAAACCCTTTTCACACAGATCCGCGAAAACACAAAACATTTTGTATTATGTATGCCAGACCAATAGCTGCCAATGTTATTTTGTAAATGCATTTGCATTCTTCTACAGCAGGGGTCGGCAACAGGCGGCCCGCGGGCCAAAAGTGGCCCGCCAGTAATATTTTCTGGCCCGTCGGATTAATTTGAAATCCGTTTTTTTATTTTTATTTTTTTTTTAATCACACTTTTTTATTTTAAAATAACAGTTTACAAAAATGGCCCCCTGTTTCATTCCTTCATTCGTTTTTTCAAATCAAAACCAAAAAAAAGAAAGAAAGAAAAACGACTTGTTTTTCTATTATTTATTTCCTGAACTAAAATCAAACGACTCGTTTTCTGAATGTGCGCTCAGATCAAAAATAACAAAAATGAATGAAAACGGGTTCGGACAAATTTTAATTGAACACCTTAGCAGACATATACCAATGAAATAAATTTAAACAGATCAGGTACTAACAGATTAAATTTTAATAAGGGTTTTAATAAGGGTTTGAATAGAAACCTTTCCGGTAAGTCTCATTCGCTTACAGTCCGACTTTTGAACTTTTTTCATTATTATTTATTCGCGTATAACACACTGACAAATAATATGTATTACCTGATAAAAAAATATTTGCGTCGTGGACAAGTTGCCACCGGCTCGCAAGAATGTCCTGAAAAAAATGCGTATAATAGCTAGTTTAATCTTAACCGGCCGCTCTTTCTCGTTCTCTTTCTCTACCAGCGCATCCACGATCATAACTGTCATTAGATTTTGAACATACTTCTAAAACACAATCAATCAAATAATTGCAGAGGTTTGACTTCATGAATCATTTGCAAATTTACCTCGTAAATCATGTCAATGCGTCACGCGTGAAGACGTTTAACTCCGTGACATTGCAAATTACTTAAAAGTAATTGCAGGCATTTAGAAACCACTACACAAAATATGATAAAATAAACTCTTTTACTGCAGTAATATTTTAACTATTACACTTTTAACGTAGATTTTAAAGGAATCTACTGTTCTGTTCTGTTACTTGAACTTGGGGCTCGAGCCCGACCTTAGGTTCGACAGCAAGTCAAGTTCGTTTACCGTTAATTATTAAGACTAAATGGGCAGGTAAATTCGTTAAAAAATGAAAGTAATCCGCCAAAATATGGTTTTACATGTCTATTAAAATAAAGCCATTATTAATTTTCCTAACGCATAGTTCTTTGATCTTTACCTCCTTTTAAAAATAAATTTGGCAAAGGAGGATTTTCAGCTATTTGTTTGAACAGCAACTCTGCAACCAATGGTTTCGGTTTGAGTGAGAGGCTTTGTCCTATTTAATTTATTATTTATATTTCATTATTTTTTCTGTGACATTTTTTCTCTGCTAACAATACAATGTTAAAATAATATTTATATTGGCACAAACACAATTTTTGTATAACATTTATAATTGTTATAGGCTACTTCATTTCTCTTTTTTCGTTAGAGACATTGAATTTGAGATTCTGGGAACGAGATCTAACGTTAAGTTTTGCGGACCCGTCAGGTCGGGAAATAAAGCGGGTGAACACAGAGTGTATTTTAAGCGTTGCTGAATAGAACCTTGTCGGAGCTGGACAAAAAGCGGAGACCTCCTTAAACCTTAGGTGTGTATGTGTGTGTCCCGGATAAATATTAATAAAAAAAGGAATACAGTTCAAAAGTCGGACTGTAAGAGTCTTTCATGAAAGCATAAATGCCTGTAATGTTACAACTAATAGTACTTGATCTGTTTAAAATGATTTCATTTATATATTATGCCTATAAAGGTGTTAAATAAAAAAATTGTCTAATCCAGTAATTAATTTTTTATCTGAGCACACAATCAGAAAACCCGTGGTGGTTAATTTTTTCATTTTTGTTTTTAATTTAAAAAACGATTGAACGAATGATACACAGACCCATAACCATGTTTTTAGCCATTTTTAATGCCGTCTTTCGTATTTTAACTAGGAAATAAAGACAATGTTTCTTGACAAAAGATCAGATAGCCTATACTAGGCTAATTCAAAATAAGACGTAAGTGTGCCAACAGCAGTTGGCCCGCCATCTACTGGCTAAAAAAATTTTTGGCCCGCGGCCAAAGTTACTTGCCGACCCCTGTTCTACAGTAAGGTGACCAGATTTTTTAAATGAAAACCGGGGACATTTTATACTTAAATGGTCAAAATATCATTAAAATCTAATTTGTTGTTATCTATAAATTAAAAAATGGGGACAAAACGTTTTTTGAAAGTTTTCTTCTTTTTATTGTTGTGGGTTCACTGCAAAAAATGACTGACTGACTTCTTACTTAATAGTATTTTTGTCTTGTTTTCAGTACAAATATCTAAACATTCTTAAATCAAGATGCATTTTCTTGATTAGCAAAATCCCCTAAGAAAAATCTAGTTTTAAGACAAAAAAAATTATTTTAATTTGTGCTTAAAACATGCAAAAAAATAGTTTTTTGTTGAATTAAGTGTTGGCAAATTCTTATTATTATTGTTTTGTTTGCTTGTTTTAAGGACAAATTGTATATTTTTGTCTAAAAAGTAGACTTATTTTCTAAGGTCAAGAAAATGCATCTTGAATTAAGAATTTTTTTATATTTGTACTTAAAACAAGAGATAAATGCTAATACGAAAGATATTTTTGCAGTGTTTCTAATTCAATTAAACAATTTCTGTAGCCTAAATCTAATTTTTACCCTTTTTTTAATACAATGCACAGAGACATACCTCATTAAAAATGACTTCAAAGGTACTACTTCAGTTGATTTTATAGCATTGTAAACATGAAGAACAGAAGGAATAATGCAAAAGTAAACATATTAACGTTAGCCTACACAACTGCTCAGTACCACTGTGATCAGTTCACTTCATTGTTTATAACTTTAATTTAGCATAAGTAGTAACCTTAACCCCCGATAACTTTAACTGATTTCATATCTTATGATAACTTGATATCTTATGTTTCGTGGTAAATTCTTCATCGCTAAATCAATTTTGTTTAGGTGCCCCATAAAGTAGGATTTTTACTACAAGTGACCCTGGACTATAAAACATTGAAACTTTGTTGAAGAAGTTTAAAAAAAACGTAGGTAGCACAAACACAATCCTGCAGGCCGCCATTGTTGTTATTGTTCTCAAATATGCTCACACATGTCTGTAGACTGAACATACGCATGCGCATGACCGTTTCCATAAAAACTTCCACTTTAAAACGTATTTTTAAACGTTTGAATTCAGATTTTATGAATTCTTTAAATCTTCTGTTCCCCTGGAGCTAGCAGACATCAGCATTATTTGTAGGATTATAGGTGAGCCAAGCAGAGCTGACACTGACTGTGTACATGCCTGAAGTTTTCAGCTGATGAGAAATAAGGCTTTAAGCGGTTGACATTGAGTCCTATGCTATCGACCTAAGTCAGTGCTCTGTTGAATTATATCACCTAAATAACTGTTAAGAGTTAAACACAGTAAATATAAATTGTGAGCTGCGCTCCTAAATGTGTAATCTTGCGCTCCTATGGTGGGAGTCAATCTCATTGGAATAGCAGGCGCATTTCACAGTACTTCAAGCTAGCAGACAATGGTGTTTAAAATGGCAGCGTGGTTGAAATTAACGTTAAGTACTTTCACAGGATGATTCCCTTCTGACCACAACTTGACAGCGTTTCATTGTACGCCGATCAAAGCGACAGCTATGTTAAAACTCAGCTCCTTCTCCGGTGTTGATTTCTTGCACAATAACCTCTAATTGGGTCGAGGCCTGATCCATCAACAAACATGAGTGCAATCAATCTGGAAAAACTGGGAAACTGACGGCTGTGTCTGTTTACCCTCTGAAATATTAAGGAAAACATCAGGCTGTCGTAACTTGTGTGGATGTGGCAGAAGTGTGATTGTTTTGAGATTCATTGCTGGTGGAAATTTATGCAAAATTGAATCCTGAGTCTAAAAATTTTTAATTTACCTTATTACTTAATTAATATATGTGAAAATGTATTATTTCATTCGATTAATAATGTTTCTGTAGCTTGATAGGTAGAGCATTGTTCAAAGGTCATGTGTTCGGTTTCCAGTGTACACGCTGATAAGCATGTATATATTCAATCCACTGTCGCTTTAGATCAAAGCGTCTGACAAATGCATTCATGTAATGTAATACACTGTAAAAAAATGAGATGAAAATCACAAACCAGCCATCACAAGGACCTTTGAACCCACAAAAAGACGTATCACCCGCAGATATGTTCACCTGAGGCGTAATGCCAATATCTGAACTTCAAAGGTCAACCTGTAGGACCCATAGGAGCGAAGCAATTACAGAGAATGCGTGGCACTGTGTCAAATGCATTAGCAAGTCAAACAAACTAATCTTTGAAGACCTCTCTACAGTGACTGGAACGCCTTTAGCTATGGATTTTCTCTGCACTGAAATACAAAGCCCTCAATGTTAATGCCTGTGCACCAAAACATGACACATGCATGGAAAGGTCTTTCGATTGGACACGATGACACTTCTCTAGCACGTTGACATGAGATCTATAACCAGGAATGTCTAGACATCCACAGACAAATTTAAATGCCCCTGAGAGTTTAGTTTTTTGCAACACACCCCATGAGTTCCTGTATGAAAATCTACAACACTGTAAAATATGCAGCTTAAAGTAAAAACTTCGTTATTTTAATTCAACATACTATTTTAAGTTTATGATAAATTGACGTAACTTATCAAAAGTTCACTAACTCTCTCTTTTTCTCTCAATAGGTATTGTTTCGGAATAGTGAAAATTTGTAACTTGGTATAAGCACTTTTTGTATAATTGCGTCCCTATTATACAAATCGCTTTATTGTTTCCTAATCTTAAGTCATTTTGGATAAAAGTATCTGCTAAATGCCTAATCTAAAAATTTAAATAACTTACTGTGCATTCACACCAGATGCGAATTAAGTGAATAAAGTGTGTTATTTGCACGTAGTTGGACGCTTGAACATTATGAGTCAAATCGCTTCATTCGCGTGTGTAATTTAGACGCTAATACACTCAATTTGTCGGCTTTAGTTAGGTTGTAGTCTCATTATATAGCTCAAATTGACTAAAGAGCATTTTTAACAATTTACCGGATTGCCCGGCCTCCTCACTAACTTTCTTTCAAGCAAGATCCTTTTTATTCCTGTTTCTATAAAAGTATCTGGGTGTCCACATACAGCGATGATGATTTTGTCCTCCATTGTTGTTTTGTATTTCTGGCTCCCCTTGCTATGTCGTAATCACGTCACTACTAGAACAAGTTCCAGATTGCTTAACTCTTGCCACTATTGACGAGTTATCTCGTCAATTAAGAGAAAACATTTGCATGAAAAAAAATGTGTTCCTGATTAGATTTTATGGTAATCTGTAATACCACGATTACCCAAATTATTTAAAAAAGAAAGCAAATATTTTAAAATTTATTTTACACTCCGTGTATGTTTTGATAATCGGTCTAAATGTGATCTCTAACAAAATTCCTTCACAAAATGCGAAACACTCAATTAATGCTGTGCCATGTCATTCACGCTGCCTCAATCGTGCTGCCTCATTTGCGTGAATCACGCCGCAGGATAACGCGTCTTTGCATTGACTTAACATGTAAATCACTCGCGCTTAACGCTTCACTCACATCTGGTGTGAACGCACCATTAGATAAACAAAATAGAAATTGTTAAACGTAATTGGTTAAGTTAAAGTAACATAAAATATATGGTGATTTAATACAAATCTATACAGTGAATGCAGAGGACGGTGTGTCTCTGAAGTGTATTCTGAAGGGAATGACAAAACTGCATTCAATGAAATGCAATATGGAATGAAGAGATAAAGGCTGGAAGGCTGTGGTTTTATTAGTTGAACAAGGTTGTATAGGTCTCAGGTGTGTAGATTTAACAGGCCGGCACAAACAGAGAGCATATGCACATTCACTTTATAACAAATAAGGAGCATTTGCTAATCTCTTTCATGTCTTTGAAGTTGAATTTACAGACTGCCACATTAAAGGCGCACACTGGAGGACTGGTGAAGCAAATCAGTTGTGTATGGAGAAAAACATGTGGGTATGTGTTGAATAGATACAGGAAAGTAAAGAAACCCAGCTTAAGCCATTCTTCATAAAATCATCTTGCGTAATGTAAAGAACATTCTGTGGAAAATAACCTTGATATCTTTATCAGATCATGACAAAGATTAAAATAAACGTGAAATTAAACTTTGATGCTCAGAATTACATTATAAGACTTAAGCCTGGATTTCACAGACAGGGGCACAAAAGTATGCAGACTACCAACTGTTTTTAAGCCACTATAGCAAATGTCCCACTTCTGGTTGGTCTCGACTTGCTTTGGGATGGTCACAAGCTACCCTCCAGAGACACACTTTTAAAAATAAATGTGCTTCATGATGCCACAGAGAAGCATTATAACCTTTAACATCCAAAGAACCTTACTATTTAAAATAAAATGATCTTTGTAGTGGAAAAAGTATCTTTAAATTACAAAAAGGTAAGAACGAAAATGTAAGGTTTTTTGCGAAATCATAAAATGGTTCTTCTATGGCATCGCTGTGAAGATCCCTCTGTAGCACCTTTATTTTTAACAGTGCATGTTGGGATCAGGTTAGCGAAAACCGAGCGGGGCCGTGCAGCCCACACGGCCCTGTTAATATGTAAAGTGTAGAAAAGCAAAAATGTATCGTCAAGCCTGGCCTCTCAACCGCTTCCAACAACTAGCTATATAGAATCCGAAGAAAAACCACCAGGACATTCACCGGGAATTGAAATGGAAACAGAACGCTGAGGAAAAACTAATGACCTGCCATTGGGAAGGTCGACGCTTGGCTGCACAAAGAGATAGAAGTGGCAAACAGTACCGCAGGAAACTGGGTCAGGAGCTGTGAGGGAATAGGTTAGCTTTAACCTTCCTCTCTGCAGGAGTGGAGATGAGAGCCCTCGGTGGGGACACGGACAAAACAAGAGGGGAATGTTAAACACAAGGAACCGGCGGAGAACCCGCCGTGACCAATGAGATCACAGCACAAGTTGTGTTAATGTGCTGTGACCACTCTCTCACTGATGAGGTGACTTCGGGGAAAAATGTGTTTGCCTTGCGCAAATGTAATCACAGCATTGATAATCCATGTCCGAGATATTTTTACTAGATTGCCGCCGTTTCTGGGTTACAGAGATATTTTCTGTAGCCCTCGGACAGTTCAACATGTCCACGCATCTTTAATAACTCACAAACCCTTCGCACAACTTTGAAGATGCAGTACCTATCAAAAGTTTGGGGAACTTACTCACTTTCCTATTACATTTTCTCACATTTTAGATTAGTAAGCAGCAGCTCATCAAAACTACAGAATAACACAAATGTGTCTGGGAAAACTTTGCTGAAGTCTTTTTTTTGGGTGTGTAATTTGCTGTTTTCTTTATCCTACATAATCTAAAGAGCATTCTGTGAAAATATAACTTTAACATCTTTGATATGTAGTAAGATCATGTCAAAGATTAAAATTGAAGTAAAATCAAATAATGCAATAATTAAGACTTTAGTTTGGATTTCACAGAAAGGATCACAATTGCAAATTGTATTATGTTGTAATCAAATCAAAACTACATGTATGTTACATCTAGAAAAAAATAAAGAAATGGAAAAAGTAAATAAAATAAAATAAAAACGTAGTTAAGCAAGTCGGTTTAAACTTGTGATAAATTTACATACATTATAAAACAAGTGGAAATTAACTTATTTAGTTAAGTTAAAGTAACACAAAAACATATGTTGATTTGACATCATTTTTTACAGTGTTAGCTGTCACTGGGGCAGTATCCTTTCAAAAGTACACATTTGCACCTTTTAGAGACACATATTGTTACCAAAGAATGCATATTAACAGGGTTTATATTGGGCCGGGGGCCCTCTGGGGCAAAGCCCTGGCACGTATGCTGAAGGTGTCGCTGTGCGGCACGCCAGTGTGCCCGCTGGTGCAATGGGGCGAAGTGAATAACGTGCTTTCATTCATTCCTATGGAAGGTAGGATTCACGCTTGTGTATGCGAGGCAACCGTGACAAAAACATGGCTGGGTTTTTTTCACTCATTTTCACAACATGCTCAATTGTTTTTGTCACCATGCACTTGATTAATCTACCGATATATGCAGCCTTGCAAATGAAGTCGAACGCAACTTAACACATTTCACTCAGAACCTTGAGGAGGTGAAGGTGCAGGGTCATGTATATATAAGAGAGAGAGAGAGAGAATAAAGGTCTTAATTCGAAATTTAAGACTGCGCGGACAGTCCGCGCCAACAGCGCATGCGTGAGGCAATAATAAAACAGAATCCACTACACACAATTACATAAAGGCAATAGATAGCGTTTGCACACACACCATCGTCTTTTCTTCTATTATTATCACTTCTTCCAAGAACAGAAAGCTGTGGAGCATTTACGTCACCATAATGTTTGATTCCGGTTCTTTGTTTTCTTGTTGTTTGTTTGCAATGGTGAATCCGCTACCTTTCTTAATGTATCCTACATTTTGTACTATAAATGTCATGAATCAGTGCTGCCCTAATGGCCTGGTAAAGTAATAATTTGAACAAGAAATTATTTGTATTGCGTTCGTGTCGACTGTGGCCATCCACGCGCAGCCGCAGCGAATATACTTTGAAAGCTGCGCGAATGCCCATGCAAGCCGGATGCGGAAAAAGTATACCCAGGAAAACTGGATAGAAGATTTGAAATGTGTTAAAGGATTAAATTATGTATATGGGCCATTCTACCGAATTGGTGCAAATTGACACTTCAAAACTTCTTGAAAAAAGTGTGTTTTTTCCTGCAAGCTTTGTAGTCATACACATAGTAGAACATCTAAGGAACACTAATCTACTGATTGGACACTTTAGTTTCTTAGCATGCTTTTATACAGTTTCGAAATGTTTTCTCTTTCCCAAAATGTGTCACTACCGAAACACAACAACATTTGATATAAAAACTAGGTTTTTAATAGCCTATTCAGATTTTCTGTACATTAACCTTCTAAATATATTTTTTATTTTTTTTTAAAGACAGTTTCATGGTTATATTGATTGGAAATATAATTTTAACAAAACCATAAGAGTGGTTTATCAAATGAAATGCATTTTGAAAGCAATATTTCTCTGTAATTGCCATACATGCACTGATACAGATTTGAAATTCAAGGATTCATTAGTTTAAATTTTTATCTAACTAAATAAAATTATGTAATCTTTTCTGATAACAAAACTTATTTTATTTTTCTAGAACATTATTTGTTTCGGTCGTGACAGTAATGTTTCGGTAGTGACATCCATATTGGATTGTCCATATTTTGTGTAAAAAAGCGGGTTTTTATTTCTATATACTTTTTTATTTATATATATTTGTAGTAGTAAAGTGCTAGAAATCAGTATCCTTTGCTGATAGTTCCTCATCATTGTGGAGAGTGCAGTTCATGGTTCCATAGAACCATCACCTTTTTTTAGTATTTGTTAAATATAGTTTTTTTTTTAAGTTCAATAAATGTTACTTTTTTAAATTGAGACATTTATAATGTAAACTGAGTGAGCAAAAGCAGTATCGGCTCCAAGTATCGGCTCAAGAAAATCGGCAGCCTGTATCGGTCATCGCTAAGGCTAATGAAACAAAAATCGAATCCATATGGGTCGATCTCTAAAAAGAACTATACACACAGAACTGTCTTTTAACCATCTTCCCGTGTTTGTCCTGTCTTTTCCTCCATTTTTTTCTGACATTTCTTTCCTCCCTGTCAGATAATTCTTTGATACTTTTCAGCATCCCTTCTTCCCTGCGTTTCTGATTTCGTTCTCTTTCCTTTTTTAAGTATTCTTGGTACCTTTCTGGGTCCTCCCTCAATCTTTGTCTGTATTTTCTTAGTCTGTCCGCTCTACATTCATCTTTCCGTCTATGCATATTGGCAATTCCTCTCTCTCTGTAGCTATCTCTACAAAATTAACCAAAGATATTTACATTTACATTATTAGTGTGAGCCTGCCCTGTCTACACTTAACAATGACATGTCAATTTACTATGATACTATGTGCTATCTGTTATATCAATTATATAAAGCAATCAGTCAAAGGCCCGCTAAATTAGCGCAGAAAGTTTTCCATGAGACCAGAGGTAGAATCATATAGCCTATGAATTAATTAAATTAATCTGGCCTAGTTAATTTTATCTTAGTTTGTAGTCCTAGTCAAATCACATACAACATTACAGAAATATGACTGACAAATTATTTGTACTGAAAAAGAATATATATGCACTTGAAAGTTTCTATTTATTTATTAAAATAAAGAAACAAGTGTCATTTTGTCACTACCGAAACAATCACGTCACAACCGAAAAGTCAACAAATGTTTCGGTTGTGACTGTTTCGGTAGTGACAATTTAAGCTAACTTTGATCCTACTGCTAAGATGCTAATTAGTACGTAGTTAGCCAGCACAGTTCTCGACATTGAAACATGAGTAAAACCTAAATGACCAGTAGAAAAAAAAAAAAAAAAAAAATAATCATTAAAAATGTGTGATCGGTAGTGACATTGATAAATGTCACACACTGATTTCCAAACTTTTGATCACATTTACTTCAAAACCATGGGACTGATCTAATCACCATGCCACCACGAGGGAGTGAGGCACAGACAAAGTTTCTGGTTCAAAATTGAGGGGAGTGGCTTAAAGCAGTATTATATTATTGACCAAACTATGCAATGTTTCGGTAGTGACGTGAAAATGCGGGACAGTGTTTTTTTACATGATTATTCATGATTTTTACTGAAAATATCCAATAAATATATTTTTGGTTTTAATTAATAAAAGTATTCAAAATTATACTTCTTAAAAAAATTATAAAAAAATATTAAAAAATTATTTCATATTTATTTTTCTATGGTGAAATTCAGACCTTGGGGTTTGGGACAACCACCTCTCAATTGAAACCACCATATAAATGATGATATTTTATATATAAAGCCTGCAGCTACCTCAAATATTACTTTGGGTTTTGATTGCTATTTGCTTATATTTTTTTATTATCAAAAATTTTCCTACGTTAATGCTTTTTAAATTAGTTTTTTTGTTCTGGGACAGCAATTTGCACGAATTCGGTAGAATGGCCCATATAGCCATGTCACTAATATCCTTACAGTATGCTAACTGGATAACACTGGACATAACTTATTGTATATAGTTTAATAAAATAATGTATGTTACCAGCAACAACCAATTACAACCTAACAATAGTAATTGTATTTACTAGCTATTGCAGCAAATCCATATAGGAAGTCAGACTCTTATATCTGCATCGTTTAAAGAGCACCTATTGTCCGAATCACATTTTTGGTGTGTAAGTGTGTAGAAGTTGATGTTAGGTAAACACCCCGAAGTAAATCGTCTCCAACGTAAACCTCTTTTCTTGGACTAAAACAAACACACGGATTGTAGGCAGCAGTTTACTTCCTGGGATTGGTAAAGTAGACAAGACCGACATTATCATAATTCCTCCCGCTTCAGACTCACAGCCTGTAAGTTAACTCCTGTTAGCATTGCATTGTGCGCAAATCTTTCAAACATGGAGATGAGCGTCACATTTCCTGCTGACGTCAGAGGTATTCAGGCCAATCACAACGTACAGTTTAGCTGGCCAATCAGGGACACAGAGCTTTTCAAATCCATGCGTTTCAGGAAAAGAGTGAAATCTGGAGCTATAAAAATGTAAAGTATGTGGAAAATAATGTGTTTTTTAACCATAAACCACACTAACATATTGTATTATACCAAATACACAAAATAACGTTGTTTTTTGCAATGAAATAGGTGCTCTTTAATGCAAATTCAGACGCTCTTAAAAAATATTTTGGATAAAACTCTGGCAGGGCTTAACTCTTTCCCTGCCATTGACCACTGAGTGATCAATCTGCAATACCGCTATTATTAAATTCCGCAACTTATAAAACCCGGAAGTATTGCTCTAGGGAAAACAGCTGTATGTCCGTGTATGTTTTAAAGATCGCTCTGCATTTGATCTCTATCAAAAGTCCTTCATAAAAATGGAATTATCTCAGCTTTATGCTCAAAATTTGGTGTTTTTGATGAAACCTACACATATTTGAGAGGTGATAAAAACACAACACATGAAGGTAGGATGAAACGGATTTTTTGTTTGAAAGCAGAGGGTCTGTTCTTTTATTTCATATATTGTATGTTTATATATTTAAAAAGGAGCATTTTCTGGAAGGCATTAAACTTTTGTGAAAATCATGAAAAATGCTGGCGGCGAAAGAGTTAAAGCTGAAACTTTGCAGAGGTCCAGCATGTGTCTATGCACACAGTATTAAACATATTACCCCTCAAACCCCCCCTCCACGAAACAAATTCCAATTTAACCCATGCATACCTAAAAAGTTACAAATGTATACATATTAAGATCTTTTTCAATAATACTGGCCTGGTGACAGCTTGGGACCATTTTTATTTCTGACAGTGTATAATTTAGCATCTTCAAAGTAATTACTATTTTCCACGAATTTGCAGAAATGTTCTCTTGGCATTTTATCATCCTGGGATGTTTTTTAAATGGTTTATTTTATTTAATAAATTAATATTGCTGCAAATATAACATATTTATATTTATAAAAATATTAAGGTTTTTAAGGTCAATAGTGAGCATTATGTCACTTACAGTATGCATATTTAGTATGAAATTTAATTTATTAGACTTAACCTTTGTATACAGTAACTATCATTCCATAATTCAAATACTTTCCCAGAATCACATGAAATACATCAAATGATCTTCCGCAAAGACTATAGCCTAACCTTGCCTTCGAATTATGCACTGCTAGTACTTTTAAATGAGCTGCTTTGCACACAGCTCCTTTGAAGGCTGAGGAAAGCACCTGTTGATGTGATAAAGGGATGATGAGCCGAGGTTAAGATGGCTCTCGCTTCAGATTCGATCGGGGGTTCCAGTTTTTCACTGCAGCTCCTCCTCAGCTCAGTCATGCAGCATCATCAAAGACCGACTGCTTTGATCAGCGCTTCAAAAGCCTTCACTGGCCTCTTGTCAGTGTCTGCTCTGCTGGTACTTTAGGCTCAGTGGCACTCCTGCTAAAATGGTCCAATTAATTCACCACACTCTCTATATTGAGTTTAGGCTGTCAGTGGTCTGGAAGGGCAAAATTCCATCATGCTGATTTTGTGAGCATTCTTTAGAACTAAAGGGCTTTAAATCTGGGTAATTACTTCCACTTGATGACATCCAGTTCTTATCTTCACCAGTGCACCGCATTTTGTCAGAAAGTGACCTACTGTAGTTATCCAAAGTGCATATTCAGATTCAAATCATTGATATTGTGGGTTTCAGTATACAAGGTATGATGTTTGACAATGCTGTTAACTTGACAAACAGTCGTGTTCATGAAAACAAACTGATACAAACTAAACTGCAGATGTCATCTCTGACTGCACAGCAAAAGTAGCAGTGCAAGATTGTCCGAAACTGACCTAACACAATCTGGCTAGAAACAATGCAGGCGAGTGACACGGAAAGGCTCTTTGTGTTGTCGGGGGACTTGTCTCTCACTGTGCTTGGCTAAAGATGTTGAAGTGTCTTATGCTGACAGGGATCCATTAGAGAGCCAGGCCTCTCCTCAGTATGTGAGGTTAAAGGAAAGAACGGCGCGCTCTTTCTCTGTTTTTTATTTCTTCATTGTATCTGTTATTCTGTGCACTTCAGACGCTCTGTGAAGTTGCTACTCAAGGACATTTAACAAGTCTTTGTGTGTTTGAAGCTAATAAAGCTAATCTCTCTCTCTCTCTGTGCTATAACTCTGTGTCTTATGGGAGTTCCTCTCTCTATGTAGATTATAGTGTGGCTTCTGATAGTTTAGTTCACCACAGAAACTCTCTTTAAATGCTTCATCATTCCAGGTCAATTCCTGCAGGAAAAGGGATTGGAGGATTGAGAGAGGCAAAGTAAGAAAGTACAGTGGCTACATAAAGTAGAGAGGCGGAAGTATGGTCCATACTGTATATG